>NW_028098539.1:0-197204 GCF_016097725.1 Ips typographus
GCCAAACATAAGACATTGGAGAAAAATCTTCCAATTGTACGGTATTATGAAATTACTTTTTGCAGGTTGACACAGTGAACGAAAATAACAGCCAAACATACTTGAAAACGATTAGAAAATATTCTGGTGGAAGAGACTTGGTGTAACTCCAACTTCTGACAGTTACAAATATCAAGCCATCAACACCTAGTAACGTGTCTGTGATCCTTTTTAGAAAAAAACCTGCAAAATGAATCGGACCTCACATTTCCTATAGATTCTGCTGTACTGCCATTCACATCACTATCAGCCTCATTTTACATCAAAGGGGAGCCAGGGTTGCCATCGTAGCGACTTGTCGCTAAAATAGCGACTTTTTAATTGTCTGAAATCGTAGCGGCGATTTACGAAAAAGTGGTGATATGTAGCGACTTTTTGATTAAGTAAAATAATCATAAAATATCAATAATATTGCTGATATAAAATGTCATCGTAACGTAATATAATAAAAGGTTGGTCGACGTATATGAGCAGCAGTGATGCTTCCTCCCATTTCTTACATTCTATTAGAACAAACTGACGTTGACGTACACGTACGACGTACGGTGACTTGTGTCTCTGTCAAGTGTCAATTGTCCGCTAAACTCAACATATTTTAACAAGAACTTAACCATACTTCATACTTTCCCGCGTTCCCCGGTTCCCCCAACTAAATCCAAATGTAAATAAGAATAAGTAATGCAAATAGCAGCCGTGATTCTGTGATTGTCTTCAACTTCGGTCATTTTTGATTTGGATATCAAAAAATTGTGCGATGAGCGATATCCAAAGTATTTCTGCCATCAACATCGAAGACTTGTGAAGCAGGTAGGAGACCTAATATTTTCTATTATAACAGGTTATGAAAAAAATATTGTTTTTGAGAGCAGCAATTTGACAATTGACCGTAGCGACAAAGTAGCGACTTTTCACAACATGTAATAGCGACATCACTTCAAACTGTTCTGGCAACCCTGAGGGGAGCTTACATCTCCGGGTGTAATATAAATTAAATACAACAATACTTTGGTTGTGCCCTAATAATTTTTACAACAGGCTACGGGCTCTTATTTGTCTAAAAAGTTCTTGGATACAGTAAGATTTCCTGATGATCAAAAAGGTAAGTAAGTGAATGGAAGCACAAAACTTACAATGTAAATAACCACAGACACTGAGGGAACACTTTGATTACCAGGGCAACGACTATTAATGAACTATCAATATTAAATAAATGATAAAACCTTGACTAGTAAGCACATCATCACAAACACAAACTAATGATCGGAAAAAATTATAATAATAAAACTCCTTTATTCCATTTGACATACAAATATGTTTGGAATGCGTCACAAGTCAGATACGAACACTTAACACACTTAACAAAATAAAGTTCGACAGACAACAAAATAACAAATTAAACAGACTTTTCCATATTTAAGATCCACCAAAGTACTCAACTATACTATAAAATTCCCTCTCGATAAGGTATCGCTTTAACGCAATTTTAAATCTTCTGAAGTTAATTTCAGACTTTATACTTATAGGTAGTCTGTTAAAAATGTTTAGGCCCGCGATGTGAGGAGAGCCTTTACTGATTTCCAAACGACATCTAGCAGGCCGAAGGTCCATTCTAGCCCTTGTAGAGTAGCAGTGCATGTCCACGCCGGCAGAGAAACAATTTTTATTCTGATGTACAAATTTACAAATTTCATAAATATAAATTCCCGTGAGTGTCAGAATACCCAGGTTACGGAAACACCCTCTGCATGAAGTCCGATATCCCGCCCCCATAATGCATCGCAAAATTTTCTTTTGTGCTATAAACACTCTCTCAGAAGTCGGCGACACACCCCAAAAAATAAAACGAAAACAAATTCCGTAGTGCAGTCGTAAACCTACATAAGCGTGATACACATTTATAATTTGCCGAGCGGACAAAACAGATCTAGGTTTCTGATAAGGAAACAAAAACTACCGAGTTTAGACGACAAGACGTCACACTGTTCTTTCCAGTTTAATTTGTCATCAAAGATGAGCCCTAAAAATTTTGTAGTATTAGAATGTGAAACTAATTCATCTCCAACTCTCAAAGACAGAGCAGGATTACTCTTACTCTGATAAGTATGAAATCTCAAAAAGACGGTTTTCTGAATGTTAAACAGAGAGAGTTATTGTAACACCAACTTCTGAATGCTTCCAAACCCGAGCCACACCTGTGCTCTATATCATCTGCATTATCGGCCACAATGAACGAAGAATCGTCAGCAAAAAGTGTTGTATCCATCTTACTGCCTATCTCCGAAATAAGGTCATTGACATAAGCAAGAAACAAATAAGGTCCCAATACACTACCCTGCGGTACCCCCGTATTTATTGGCAGTAAACAAGAACGCTCCAATTTTACTCCTCCTGCGGGGTTGGTGTGGGTCACTACCACATACTGATACCTATTTAACAAGAAACCCGACAACCAGTTCAAAGCTGGTCCCCGAACACCGTACGTCTCTAACTTTGCGAGTAAAAGCTTTATGTCGACGCAATCAAAAGCTTTACTGAGATCGCAAAAAACGCCCACTGTGCACTTTCCCTGCTCCAAATAATGTATAAGCTTTTCGTAAAAGTGTTGAACGGCTGTCATAGTAGAACAGCCCTTTCTAAAGCCAAATTGTTCAGGGAGCAGGACATTGTTAAAAGAAAAAAAATGTTCTAATCTATTTAAGAACGCGTATTCTAGAATCTTTGAAAAAACAGGTGTTAGGGCTATTGGTCGGTAATTATCCTTAAGGCTATCATCACCCTTCTTAAAAACAGGGACGACCTTATTTATTTTAAGGATTGAAGGAAAGTAACCTTCAGTAAATGATAAATTAATGAGGTACTTTAAAACTGGTAGCAATGGATAAAACGTCTTCCGAGTCATGTAACCGGAAACGTCGTCAAATCCCGTTGATCGTTTGTTTTTAATTTTATTTGTAACAATGTCATACAGTTCTTCTTCTGTTATTGGTTTTAAAAAGATAGTAGAGGAGAGGTTATTTTTTGAATTGGTGCTTTGTTGAACTCCCGACCGAATATTTTTGATTACTGATTCGGGAGCCTGCTTAAAAAACTTATTGAACTGCTCAGCTATCGCTATCGGATCACTCACCATGCAGCCGCCAATCGAAAGTTCAATATTCTTACGTAAAGGAGATTTGTTAGTGACTTTCGTCACAACTCTCCATGCTTCTTTGACGGGATTGTCAGAACACGATATTCGAGATTGATAAAACTGCTTCTTAGAGCGGGATACCAACCTTACATGCTCTAACTTTTTGGTTTTTATAATTGATTGAGAGCGGGATATTTTGTCTTGAGTTTAAATAGATCTTTCAACCTTAAACCCGACTCTACTACGTTTGGGTTTATCCAAGAATTTTTTTTAGGTCGCACAGTTATACGCTTTAAAGGAAAATGTACATCAAAATAGTGACAGTATAGATTATAAAAATTTTCGAAAGCAATTTTCGCGGTTGTCTCTTGGTAAACCGAAATCCAGTCTTCACGGAATAAGTCATCAGAAAATGCGGCCATGCTTGCGTCAGAAAAGACTCTCCTCATAATTGATTGCGGCCGCTTGTTATTGGGGTTAGAGCACCCAATACAGACATTCAGAGATCTATGATCGGAAAAGTTGTTGTCCTGAACAGACAGAGAAACCAATGTACTACTGGTGTAAAAGTGGTCCAAAGTATTATTGCCTCTAGTGGGCTCGTTCACAAAATTACCCGAAATGCCGTAAGTAATTAAAATATCACGTAATGCTATGTAATCGTTCGAATCCCTGTAATGTTGGTCTATGTTAAAGTCGCCAACCAAGGAAATCTGCATTCGCTTCGGTGGCTTAAATAAACTATCTAAAACACAAATAATCTTATCACAAAATAGTTTAAAATTACTTCCTGGAGATCGATAACAGGTCAGTATAGCGCATGATACGATACCATCGAGGTCATCAATGAGAATACCGCTTATTTCAAATTCTCTCTCGATACACATGGTCGAAAGATCGAGAGGTGATGCGCAAATGTCCTTATGACAATATACAGATATTCCACCGCCCCTCTGAATGGATCGACAGTAATGTGATACTAAATTGAAATTTTCAAAATTAATTGACCTTACACTATCCCTGCTTGCCCAGGTTTCACAAAAACACAAAACATTTATTTTATTTGACAGCCCAACGGCAATCAAATCAGCCTTTTCTTGGCTGAGAGCTTGACAATTGCTATAATAAATATCATACCTAGTGTTGCTAATTGTTTTGGTAGCCGTTCTCGTTTGATCCTTACTCAGACGAGGTGAGATGATTCTCGACCTTATTGCTCTTTGCGCTTAGTCTTTGGGTTATATACAAAATAAAGACACAATCTGCGTTAATGCTTTGTTTACTACTTTAACTTGCGAGATCAAAATGCTCTAAATGTGTCAGACGAAACATTGTTGCGCAATTTAGGCTGAATACTTGAATAGATCCGCGTAGTGAAAAACATAAAAATAGGTTTCAAACATTTCCTCCACGGTCAAGGACAAAGTATGTACCTTGTACTGGTACCCTGCGTATATAAAAGAAAGTGCAAAGATTTTGAAATAAAAAATATTTTTCTAGGGAATAACTCAGTAAACAAGGATATTGTTACGGTTTGGGCCTACTTACTCGATTCGGGATGGAATCGAAGCGCCGCAATATCTGGCCGGGCGCGTATTAAAGTAGGCCACAGTTAGGAAGCACCACACCTGGAAGAATAATATTCGAGGCAAATCGCGTTGCGTATTTAAAAGACGCGGTGTTGACCGCGGGAGGAGTAGTGAATTTGGGAACGCGGTAAAGTTTAAATAGTGAAATAATTGTGGAATTGTAGTAGTTGAGTTAAGTATTGTACGGAGTGTTTTAAAGTGTAAATAAATTTATTAATTGTTGAGTTAAACTGACTTTGTGTAAACCCACGGGGAAAATCGTAACAATTGGTGTCAGAAGTGCGATCAGACTTTAGTGCGACGTGAATTTGAACTAAACTTCGGGTTAAAGACTTGTGTTCAGAACCGGACTAGAGATTTTTGGAACAGTGGTGTGTTAAATTTATTTTATGCCAATAACAAGACGTCAAAGTGCAAATATGGAGGAACAAGAAAGGATTCGACAACAAGACAAGGAAGAACAAGGAAGGATTCGACAACAAGAAGAAAGAATTCGACAACAAGACAAGGAAGAACAAGAAAGGATTCGACAACAAGACAAGGAAGAACAAGAAAGAATGAGACAACAAGATATGGAAATGCGTCCAGAAGATAGAGAGCGTAACGTAGAAATATTGAACGTTCTAGCGGACACCAAAACAGAAATCCAAGAGTATGTAACCCATAGTCTCAAAAAGATGGAGTGTGATGTTCAGATTGATGTTCGGGAGGCATTCATAAAATTCAGAATGATGTTGAGATAAAGCTACGCGACTTAGAGCAAAATTGACAGCAGAGGAGCCAGCTCTACAGTGTTCACCGGAAACGGGCTCAACAAGATCAAGCCTCCCACATACGATGGTCAAACTTCTTGGGCAACGTATCAACTCCAATTTGAGGCCGCTGCAAATGCAAATCGATGGAGTAACGAGGAAATGGCTGTAGCACTGGTGGTGGCATTACGAGGACCTCCATTGGAGCTGTTACAGACTCTGCCCATCGCCCAACAAAGCAACTATGACGCATTAGTAGCTGCATTAGAACGACGTTATGGGGATCAGCATAGGAAAGGAGTGTATCAAACACAATTAAAGGCAAGACTGCAGAAAACTGGTGAAAATTTACAAGAGTTTGAGGCCGAAATTCGTCGCCTTGTGCATCTGGCTTACCCAGCCGTCCCGGATGAAATCCAAGATATATTAGTTTGTAGATGGGATTCGAGATCTGGAAGTAAAGAAAATGCTGATATGTTCAAAGGGAAGCAACAGCAGCGAATTACTGGTTCGAGCGCTGGAAGTTGAAGTTGCGTGCAATGACTTAAAGCCAAGGATCAGGGCCGTGACTATTCAAGAGGGGAGAGAACCGCCAGCCGATCATGTTGCTACATCAATAAATGAAATTAAATCAATGGTCGGCCAATTAGTGCAACAAATGACAGCATCAGCAAATGGTCAGTCCACACAGTTAGAACGATCACGCCCGATCACGAGAGTGGAGTGTTATCGATGCGGACGTACGGGACACATTAAACGAGATTGTCGAGTAAAGATACCGTCCCGCTCTCCAACGAGGGACGTACAACCATCCAGAAGGGACCAGGAAAACTCCCACTAGTCAACATTACGGGGCGAATGTTGACTAGCGAAGACAAAGCCCCCAGAATTATCTCCATCAGAAGCCTGGGTAGATCAATGGGAAGCCTGAACGTAGATGGAAAGGTGGATGCGATGAACGTTACTTTTACTTTGGACACCGGTGCGGCAGTATCTTTAAATCCGGTCAAACCTTGTGTGATAAAAGTCAAATTAAGCCTTTACGAAGAAGTATCTCCTGCGCACTGTGACTGGAGAATCGGCTAAAGTTTTAGGAGAATAACAGTCAAGATTGCTTGGAAGGATTCGTTTTACCACACCGTGTTAGTAGCAGACATTCGAAGATAATTTATTCTGGGAATGGACCTGATTCGTCAACCATGGATTTTCTTTTGGATCCCGAGCAAAATATCCTAAGGTTTTGGAAGTGAAAGAGTTCATCCTGTCAACCAATCACCGCTATGAGTCACCCATTAATGTTTTGGCATCTCAGGACAGTAAAAATAAGCGGCAATTCCGAGCAAATAATCATTGGACATTTGAGCAGAATTCTGGGAGCTGTGTGGACTTGTACGAAACCCGGACCGACCAGGAAGATGCCTTATTGGAAAATCAACTTGTAAATGAGGAAGTGAGTCCCAATTAGAGTTGCAAACATTTTTCCAGACGACGTCAAAATCAACAAAGGCGAAATCATTGCGGTATTTGAGCCTGTAGTCAAAGTAACCAATTGCGATGGCTTACCAGAACAGGAGGAGCAGTTGGGGGAAAACAAGCTCTTAAATGAACTTGAAAAGACCTGGAAACATCTGTCAACACCACAACTGAAGAAGGCTCGGAAAACTGATTTTGGACCATGCTAGCATATTTGGAACACCGAACAATATGGGAAAAAACTACCATTGTAAAACACCGAATTAAACACCGGCAATGCACAACCGATTCGACAACCACCTAGGAGACTACCAATAGCCAAACAACAGGAAGTGCAGGAATTAGTGGACAGGATGCTTGACGACGGAGTTATAGAAGAATCCTGCAGCCCTTGGTCATCACCTGTTGTTCTGGTCACTAAGAAAGATGGATCAAGCAGATTTTGTGTAGATTACCGAAAACTGAATGACGTGACCAAAAAGGACAGCTATCCACTTCCCCGTATCGACGACACACTGACGACTTTGGCAGGATCCTGTTGGTTTTCTACTTTAGATTTGAAGAGTGGGTACTGGCAAGTTGGCATTGAGGAGCAAGATAAGGAGAAGACTTGCTTTTTCTGCTGGAAATGGGCTGTACCAATTCAATGTGATGCCCTTCGGACTTTGTAATGCTCCTGCTACGTTTGAAAGACTAAGGGAAATTGTGATTCGTGGCCTTAACTGGAAGACTTGCTTGGTTTATCTGGACGATATCATGGTGATGGGGAAAACTTTTGAAGAACATCTGAACAACTTGCAAGAAGTATTTGCTAGAATAGGTGGTGCCCATCTTCGATTGAACGCCAAAAAGTGTTGGTTCTTCCAAAAGCAAGTCGAATTTCTTGGGCATGTGGTGTCGGTCGACGGAATTCAGGACGGACGACAAGAAGATACAAGCAATTAGAGAATGGCCAGTACCAAAGGATAAACACGAACTCAGAAGCTTTCTAGGACTTGCCACCTACTACAGACGGTTTGTGGAAGGATTTGCCAACATCGCAGCTCCGCTACATCAACTTACTGAGGACAAAACACCCTACTGTTGGAATACCCAATGTGATCAGGCGTTCAGAAGGTTAAAGGCATCACTTTGCTCCAGTCCCATCCTCAGTTATCCACAACCAAAAGGAAAGTTTCATTTTAGACACAGATGCCAGTAATTCTGGTATTGGAGCTGTATTGTCTCAAATCCAAAACGGAGAAGAACATGTTTATAGAATACTTCAGTAGGAAACTTACCAAAGCAGAACGGAACTACTGTGTAACGAGAAAAGAGCTACTGGCAATAGTAAAATCAGTCGACCACTTCACAAGTACTTGTACGGGACAGAAATTTTTGATAAGGACTGACCATGCAGCACTCAAGTGGCTCCTCGGAATGAAACAACCGGAAGGGCAAGTAGCAAGATGGCTTGAAAAACTCCAGCAGTATAATTTCAAACATCAAGCATCGACCCGGAAAGCTGCATAATAACGCAGATGCTCTATCAAGAAGACCTTGCGCCGAAGAATGCAAACATTGCCAGAAAGCGGAACAACGTGAAGAAGTTGTGTCCATCAGAATGGTTCAGCTGAAGACCGATGATGAATGGAGTCCCGATGAGATTAGGAAGGATCAACTAGAAGACAGCGACATAGGCCATTGTTGTTGAGAAAGGAACAAAGCGAGCCAAGACCAACATGGCAAGAAATCTCTAGCAAAGGCCTGACGTTCAAAGCACTTTGGGCTCAGTGGGACTCGCTTGTGGTTGAAGGCGGCTTGCTAAAAAAAGCTTGGGAGAGTGCCGATGGAAAAGAGATAAGGAAGCAGCTGGTAGTTCCCAGAGAAAGGGTCGACCACGTACTGGAGGAAATGCACAATGGAAAGACTGGTGCTCATTTGGGAGTAAATAAGACTTTGGACAAAATCCGACAACGCTTTTACTGGGTGAACTACTGCCAAGACGTGAAATCATGGTGTCGACAATGTTCCATTTGTGCAGCTAGCCACGGACCACAGACGAGATCCCGGGGACCTATGAAGCAGTACAACGTAGGATTGCCGTTCGAACGTTTAGCCATAGATGTCGCTGGGCCTTTTCCTGAGACCAACAGAGGCAACAAGTACATTCTTGTTGCCATGGATTACTTTAGCAAATGGTCTGAGGTGGTTTGCGATTCCAAATCAAGAAGCCAGCAACAGTCGCTGATATTCTCGTCGAAAATGCCTTCAGTAGATTTGGTGTGCCGTTGGAGTTACATTCTGATCAGGGACGAAACTTGAGTCCAAGCTCTTTCAGAGGCTCTGTGATCTGCTAGGCATTAGGAAGACCCCGAACAACGCCGCTTCATTCTCAGTCGGATGGAATGGTCGAGAGATTTAATAAGACCATAGAGCAACATCTCTCGAAGGTTGTTGATCAGCATCAGAAGGCTTATAGAGCAGCAGTCCACAACTCAACGGGACAGTCACCATCTAAAGTTCTGTTTGGTCGAGAACTTCGACTTCCATGTGATGTGGTGTTCGGATCTCCAACAGGCCAAAGCACGAACATTGAGAACTACGTTGACGAGTTGCAAGACAGATTACTGAACATCCATGATCTGATCAGGGAAAGTTTGAATCTAGCTAGCGATAAGATGAAAGCTCGTTATGATCTGAGGGCCAATTCGGGAGGGTTCCAGAAGGATGATAAAGTTTGGTTGTTTAACCCTCAGAGGAAGAAAGGCAAATCACCGAAATTAACACCTGTTTGGGAGGGACCTTACAATGTGGTAAAAAGGTTAAACGACGTCGTGTACAGAGTCCAACGCAGCCCCAAAAGCAAGATGAAAATTGTCTATCTGGACAGACTCAAGAAATACCAGGGATTAGATGAAGCGGATCGGGACGATCAGCTTTAAGAGGGGGGCAGTGTTACGGTTTGGGCCTACTATACTCGATTCGGGATGGAATCGAAGCGCCGGGTCTGGCCGGGCGCGTTTTAAAGTAGGCCACAGTTAGGAAGCGCCACACCTGGAAGAATCGTTAATATTCGAGGCAAATCGCGAAGCGTTTCGCGGTCATTCTAGAACGTGGTTTGCGTATATAAAAGACGCGGTGTCGACCGCGGGAGGAGTAGTGAATTTGGGAACGCGGTAAAGTTTAAATAGTGAAATAATTGTGGAATTGTAGTAGTGTTTTTTTAGTAGCTGAGTTAATTATTATACGGAGTGTTTTAAAGTGTAAATAAATTTATTAATTGTTGAGTTAAACTGACTTTGTGTAAACCCACGGGGAAAATCGTAACAATATGTTGAAATTAGGCGTTACCGGCGATATAAGTCATATAACCGACGTCAGCTTGTTAGATAGTAATGGCGAGACATTGTTGAAAAATATAAGTTATAAATTCAACAACGGCCATCTAAACTATGTCACTGAAAATAGAGATAACACAACGGATATTGGAAATAAAAATGCCATTGATATATTAAGTAAATCGCGACTCGCAGAGCCTTTGTATACTTTAATTAAAGGAAAGGATGTTAAAGGTCTGTATTTTAAAAGCGAAATTAGTGTCGAAACTATAAATACATTTACAGGTCACTACTTTCAACGTTTGAGTTACTTTTCTAGAAAAAGCGACATTTACCCTCTCCAGTTAATTTCAATTGAAGTTGGGCTGGGATCTAAACTATTTACTGCGACAGATGCTCAAACATGGGCCCAAATATATTTCGAAATCACCAACCATGGAACAACGGCTCAATATATTACATACCAATGTACTCATTCTAGAGCCATTTTACACAGACTGTCAAGCTTTCAGTAAGCTTATAATTGTTAGTAATTATAAATAATAAATGCATCATGTTCTTAGGAGCTATTTAGAGCCACAGGGACACACTATGGTCATATTATCAATACTAACCCGTTCAGGAAATTATCAAGACGAAATCAGTTTTATTGTAAAAAGCGGTTAATAATGGATGATACTGCACCGGAATTGGAATATCATTAAAAAAGTGACTGCACAGAAGTCCTTTTTTCCCAGTGTTATAAAGGCATTTGGACAATAGAGGTTGTGGCTAGAGATGTAGACTCAAGTTTTTCAAACTTTACTAGTTTAAATTTTTAAACTTCAGTTAATATTGATTTTGTTACTGCAGGCTTAATGCGACTAAACAGAATCCCCAAAGGCTTATACGTCCCATACGGATACACTGTAGGTACTAAAAATTCAATTACAGGAAATTCAATTGCAGGTGAGCCCTGCTGCAATCCTGATTTACAACTAATAGCAGTTGATCGACAAGGCAATCAGAAAAGCTACAGTGTTAATGCTTATCGTAAATTTCCTGTACAGCCAACTTCTGTATTTTAACAGTTTTCATTTGCAGAAACTCTTCCAAGCATCGGAGTAATAGCTGCCATAGTACTTGGAGTAATACTTTTCATTATTTTACTAGTAGTGCTTATTATTGTGCTAATAAAAAAGTGCAAGTCTAGAAGGTCATACGAATTGCGGTCTTACAGAGGGAGGAGGATCTGACAATTAATTCAAACTAGCATAGCAGAGCAAAATCAGATGAATCTATGGGATACTTTAGTTCTGGAGTTTTCTGATAGTTTACGCAGTTCCAGTAATGCTAGAAGAAGTAGCAGCAGTACGTAATGACGATGTGTTTTATGTTTTTGGAGAAATTTTACTACTTTGATATAACATTTGTAGAATCTTGGGTGCTTTTATTTTATTACAAATTATTTACCCTTTAATTAGATTAATTTTAAGGCAAAAGAAGGTAGAAATGATAATTCTCTCAACCTAAGTAAGAGGGTTCATTGGTCATATGTTAATTTGAGAGTTGAAACCACTGAGTTGAGCATTATAGGCAGTTTTCCAAGATATATTGAAAGGTTGGAAGGTAAGTAAAATGAAAACAACAAACAAAAAGAGGGGGTGGCACGTTTTGGTGGTCATACGCATATAATAATGCATACCCTATCAAAAAAGGGTAGTTTTAATCAAAATTTACCTACAAAATTCCGACATTTTGGTGAAGCAAAAAAAAAAAAACGTTTTTTCATGTAGATTATTCCACTTAGCTCTTGTATTAACCATGCCTGCTACTTAGATGTGGGATATTTTTATTATATACCACAGGTCATTTTTGAAATGACAAAAATATAACCAATTATCCCTTCAACAAAAGATGAGATGTTGGTCTAAGAGACTTGCATTGACTACTCATTAGTACAAATAACTAATATACTAGATTATTAGAATAAACAGTAATAATTATGCTTTTTTGTTATCCATGTTACCCTGATAATTACATTTCCACATTTATTTGTAGCTGCATTTTGTTGTATTTTACAGAAATTTCTGTCATTGAATAAAATTATGTGTAAGGACTAATGAATCTTACTTTGGAAAATAAATAATATAATTTTGTTATTTGATTAATAATATCAATATCTCTAATATAGAGTATTTATTCACTTCTTCTACAATGACCTTAATTTCTCTAACAAATATTGCTCTAGCATGATAATGGCATGATGATCTCCTATGGCATTGATTGAGGGTATACTGAAAGAGATGATTATGCAACTCAAAGAACCCATAAATTGCAAATCTTTTACTTTTGATGGAAATAATGATTTAACACCTGTTAAGTCAAGGAATTGTTATACTAAGTTTCAAGATTCTTCTTTTCAAATTAAAACTTTGACAAGTTGAGTGAGCAATCATAAAAGGCACACAGGAACTTGTTATTACTCATAGTACAGTAATAAACAAAACTAGCTAAATAGCAAAATTAATTTAAATTGAAAAAGTTTAATTTTAGTACTCAAATTATTTACAGGAACAATATTTACTACAGGTTTTGGTGGTGGTTTTTCCATAGCAGGGAGCAAAATAGCATGTTGTGTGAAGTCCTCGTAGGTACTCCCTGTCACTGAAGGACTAAAAAGAGTATTTTTCACAAATTTCTTAGGATCATTCATATTTTTTTAATAACTTCTATTATTGTATGTATACTTAACTATATAGTAAGTGAACCGCTGGAAAGTTGGTAGCTGGACACATTGGCAGGCAGCTGGGCGGAGCCTACAAATAATAAATATTCTTTAAAATTAACTGTTTTATCGATCTGTCAATAAGTTGTAGTTTGCGTTATTTCGAAAAAAGGGCGCTAACTGCTAACACCAACTACAAAAATGCGCAAAAGTCCAAAAACCAAAACCGATAGTCAAAACTATGGTCAAGATCAATTGGTCAAAGCAATAAGCAATCTTCAATCTTCATGTCCATATGGTAACTGAAAAGAGAGCACCATCTTATGTTGGGGTACTGGGTGACAGATGGCGTTGTAAAAATGACGTCTGGACGGACAGAAAACCAGTCGTGGCACCATCTATTGAGTGTAGATAGCTTCAGCTGATGAACATCTAATGCTTTTGAGATAGGAAATCACAACACCATACAGTATAGATTAATAAGTATTTATTTCAGCGCCATTTCTTAACAGTAGATGTCACTGTACATTCGATTTTCTACTAAATCTGAACTAATTTACCTCACAAAAGCAGTTCCTTGATTGGGGTTGTTTACACCTTCGAACCCTAATCAAAGACCTAATATTTATGTATAATCATAAAACATCAACAGTTGTACCCTGGCCAAGTAGATTCTCTTAAATTAGCTTGAAATGGACATAAATAAATGTCTTGAATTGTGCTTGTGGCAGGTAAAGCCAATATTCTTAAATCTCCTGAAGGATTAATCTGCGAAGCGTTTGATACTCAACTAGTTGAATAGCGTGGTTGTCCATACGAATTGTAATTCACCGTAGTGATAGTACTGGATTGTGATTGACCAGTAATCGGGTTGATAGAGGAGCATCTAGCGATAGTCAAAATACACGAAGTTATATTTTTATAAAGAATTACTTGATCCTGTTGTTCTTCAGCAGGATTGTCCTGGCTTGATTCAGAGTAACATTGACTAATCTGAAAATGAAAGCATTAGAGAGATAATAATATAAAAACTAACGAAACATGAGTATTGTTTGGATTTAATTCTAGGCGATAAGATATTATTAGAATACCATCAAACATGCTGCAATGTCATTCTTGTTCAATATACAAGGCGGTTTTTTTTAATTATTAAATTTATAGCGATAATCAAACAAAAGTAGTATGACGTCACAGCTGAAAAACTTGGCAAGATTGACAAACTGCAAATGTGTAAGCCACTCAAAACAACGTAACCCTTCCAAATAAAAAGCCTATAAAATCATATTAGAACTTTCAGAGTCTTCTAAATACTACTGAAAACCACCCAAAAATTGCCAGAAGTCTCTAGAAGTTTTTTAAACCCTCCAAGAAATTTCTAAAATTGCCACAAACCTCAAAAAAAAATTGAAAATGCCAGGGGCATCTAAATACCACTCAACAAGCTTGAGTGGTTGAGTTATGTTAAGTAAGCTTTGTTCAAATCAATGCTTTAATTTACTCCAGTTCTTCATAAGTACCTTTCATAAAATTAACATAGTTTTTAAAAACAATAATTAATTCTTCCTTCATTGCTCAGTTAACCGGTTTTAATAACCAGCGATCTAAAAGCGGTAATTTTCCAACTGTAAAATTTCCCGGAAGTTACACGCCATGAAAGGAAAACTTTCAACAAAAAAAAGAAAAATCCCCGTCCTTACTGACATTCCTTATTAAACCCGTAAATTTCGATAAGTCATTCAACTGCAAAATTTACGTTCGCATTAATTATTAAATTGATTAGGTACTTTTTCTGGAAATTTATTTTGGTTGATAATTATTTTAAGTAACAAATTATGATAAAAACAGTCAAGCTATGAAAACAAGATAATTTACATATTACATATTTATGTAATACATAATTTTTGATAAGTATATTATTCGTATGTACTAATGATTAGTAGCGTTAATAATAGTAATTATTAATGTTTAACTGCGGTCTGATCAATGTGTTTGTTAAGTATACATTTCCTATAGATTCTGCTGTTACTGCCATTCACATCACTATCAAAGCTTCATTTTACATCAAAGCGGAGCTTACATCTCCGGGTGGTAATATAAATTAAATACAACAATACTTTGGTTGTGCCCTAATAATTTTTACAACAGGCTACGGGCTCTTATTTGTCAATGAAACTACTAGGAACCCAATTAAATTCTCTAAAGGATCTTTTTTTGATGACATGGATGGAGGTATGGAAATACATCTGAATTTTTCGACAACTACTATATTAATTGTGGGAACTTGGAGATTAAAATTGAAAAACCAGCAAGAGGCTTATAATGTACTGTTTTTGCTTTTACTAAAAAGTTCTTGGATACAGTAAGATTTCCTGATGATCAAAAGGTAAGTAAGTGAATGGAAGCACAAAACTTACAATGGAAATAACCACAGACACTGAGGGAACACTTTGATTACCAGGGCAACGACTATTAATGAACTATCAATATTAAATAAATGATATAAACCTTGACCAGTAAGCACATCATCACAAACACAAACTATTGATCGGAAAAAATTCTCGACCTTATTGCTCTTTGCGCTTAGTCTTTGGGTTATATACAAAATAAAGACACAATCTGCGTTAATGCTTTGTTTACTACTTTAACTTGCGAGATCAAAATGCTCTAAATGTGTCAGACGAAACATTGTTGCGCAATTTAGGCTGAATACTTGAATAGATCCGCGTAGTGAAAAACTTAAAAATAGGTTTCAAACATTTCCTCCACGGTCAAGGACAAAGTATGTACTTTGTACTGGTACCCTGCGTATATAAAAGAAAGTGCAAAGATTTTGAAATAAATAAATATATTTTCTAGGGAATAACTCAGTAAACAAGGATATGTTGAAATTAGGCGTTACCGGCGATATAAGTCATATAACCGACGTCAGCTTGTTAGATAGTAATGGCGAGACATTGTTGAAAAATATAAGTTATAAATTCAACAACGGCCATCTAAACTATATCACTGAAAATAGAGATAACACAACGGATATTGGAAATAAAAATGCCATTGATATATTAAGTAAATCGCGACTCGCAGAGCCTTTGTATACTTTAATTAAAGGAAAGGATGTTAAAGGTCTGTATTTTAAAAGCGAAATTAGTGTCGAAACTATAAATACATTTACAGGTCACTACTTTCAACGTTTGAGTTACTTTTCTAGAAAAAGCGACATTTACCCTCTTCAGTTAATTTCAATTGAAGTTGGGCTGGGATCTAAACTATTTACTGCGACAGATGCTCAAACATGGGCCCAAATATATTTCGAAATCACCAACCATGGAACAACGGCTCAATATATTACATACCAATGTACTCATTCTAGAGCCATTTTACACAGACTGTCAAGCTTTCATTAAGCTTATAATTGTTAGTAATTATAAATAATAAATGCATCATGTTCTTAGGAGCTATTTAGAGCCACAGGGACACACTATGGTCATATTATCAATACTAACCCGTTCAGGAAATTATCAAGACGAAATCAGTTTTATTGTAAAAAGCGGTTAATAATGGATGATACTGCTCCGGAATTGGAATATCATTAAAAAAGTGACTGCACAGAAGTCCTTTTTTCCCAGTGTTATAAAGGCATTTGGACAATAGAGGTTGTGGCTAGAGATGTAGACTCAAGTTTTTCAAACTTTATTACTTTAAATTTTTAAACTTCAGTTAATATTGATTTTGTTACTGCAGGCTTAATGCGACTAAACAGAATCCCCAAAGGCTTATACGTCCCATACGGATACACTGTAGGTACTAAAAATTCAATTACAGGAAATTCAATTGCAGGTGAGCCCTGCTGCAATCCTGATTTACAACTAATAGCAGTTGATCGACAAGGCAATCAGAAAAGCTACAGTGTTAATGCTTATCGTAAATTTCCTGTACAGCCAACTTCTGTATTTTAACAGTTTTCATTTGCAGAAACTCTTCCAAGCATCGGAGTAATAGCTGCCATAGTACTAGGAGTAATACTTTTCATTATTTTACTAGTAGTGCTTATTATTGTGCTAATAAAAAAGTGCAAGTCTAGAAGGTCATACGAATTGCGGTCTTACAGAGGGAGGAGGATCTGACAATTAATTCAAACTAGCATAGCAGAGCAAAATCAGATGAATCTATGGGATACTTTAGTTCTGGAGTTTTCTGATAGTTTACGCAGTTCCAGTAATGCTAGAAGAAGTAGCAGCAGTACGTAATGACGATGTGTTTTATGTTTTTGGAGAAATTTTACTACTTTGATATAACATTTATAGAATCTTGGGTGCTTTTATTTTATTACAAATTATTTACCCTTTAATTAGATTAATTTTAAGGCAAAAGAAGGTAGAAATGATAATTCTCTCAACCTAAGTAAGAGGGTTCATTGGTCATATGTTAATTTGAGAGTTGAGCATTATAGGCAGTTTTCCAAGATATATTGAAAGGTTGGAAGGTAAGTAAAATGAAAACAACAAACAAAAAGAGGGGGTGGCACGTTTTGGTGGTCATACGCATATAATAATGCATACCCTATCAAAAAAGGGTAGTTTTAATCAAAATTTACCTACAAAATTCCGACATTTTGGTGAAGCAAAAAAAAAAAAACGTTTTTTCATGTAGATTATTCCACTTAGCTCTTGTATTAACCATGCCTGCTACTTAGATGTGGGATATTTTTATTATATACCACAGGTCATTTTTGAAATGACAAAAATATAACCAATTATCCCTTCAACAAAAGATGAGATGTTGGTCTAAGAGACTTGCATTGACTACTCATTAGTACAAATAACTAATATACTAGATTATTAGAATAAACAGTAATAATTATGCTTTTTTGTTATCCATGTTACCCTGATAATTACATTTCCACATTTATTTGTAGCTGCATTTTGTTGTATTTTACAGAAATTTCTGTCATTGAATAAAATTATGTGAAAGGACTAATGAATCTTAACACCTGTTAAGTCAAGGAATTGTTATACTAAGTTTCAAGATTCTTCTTTTCAAATTAAAACTTTGACAAGTTGAGTGAGCAATCATAAAAGGCACACAGGAACTTGTTATTACTCATAGTACAGTAATAAACAAAACTAGCTAAATAGCAAAATTAATTTAAATTGAAAAAGTTTAATTTTAGTACACAAATTATTTACAGGAACAATATTTACTACAGGTTTTGGTGGTGGTTTTTCCATAGCAGGGAGCAAAATAGCATGTTGTGTGAAGTCCTCGTAGGTACTCCCAGTCACTGAAGGACTAAAAAGAGTATTTTTCACAAATTTCTTAGGATCATTCATATTTTTTTAATAACTTCTATTATTGTATGTATGAACTATATAGTAAGTGAACCGCTGGAAAGTTGGTAGCTGGACACATTGGCAGGCAGCTGGGCGGAGCCTACAAATAATAAATATTCTTTAAAATTAACTGTTTTATCGATCTGTCAATAAGTTGTAGTTTGCGTTATTTCGAAAAAAGGGCGCTAACTGCTAACACCAACTACAAAAATGCGCAAAAGTCCAAAAACCAAAACCGATAGTCAAAACTATGGTCAAGATCAATTGGTCAAAGCAATAAGCAATCTTCAATCTTCATCTCCATATGGTAGCTGAAAAGAGAGCACCATCTTATGTTGGGGTACTGGGTGACAGATGGCGTTGTAAAAATGACGTCTGGACGGACAGAAAACCAGTCGTGGCACCATCTATTGAGTGTAGATAGCTTCAGCTGATGAACATCTAATACTTTTGAGATAGGAAATCACAACACCATACAGTATAGATTAATAAGTATTTATTTCAGCGCCATTTCTTAACAATAGATGTCACTGTACATTCGATTTTCTACTAAATCTGAACTAATTTACCTCACAAAAGCAGTTCCTTGATTGGGGTTGTTTACACCTTCGAACCCTAATCAAAGACCTAATATTTATGTATAATCATAAAACATCAGCAGTTGTACCCTGGCCAAGTAGATTCTCTTAAATTAGCTTGAAATGGACATAAATAAATGTCTTGAATTGTGCTTGTGGCAGGTAAAGCCAATATTCTTAAATCTCCTGAAGGATTAATCTGCAAAGCGTTTGATACTAAACTAGTTGAATAGCGTGGTTGTCCATACGAATTGTAATTCACCGTAGTGATAGTACTGGATTGTGATTGACCAGTAATCGGGTTGATAGAGGAGCATCTAGCGATAGTCAAAATACACGAAGTTATATTTTTGTAAAGAATTACTTGATCCTGTTGTTCTTCAGCAGGATTGTCCTGGCTTGATTCAGAGTAACATTGACTAATCTGAAAATGAAAGCATTAGAGAGATAATAATATAAAAACTAACGAAACATGAGTATTGTTTGGATTTAATTCTAGGCGATAAGATATTATTAGAATACCATCAAACATGGTGCAATGTCATTCTTGTTCAATATACAAGGCGGTTTTTTTTAATTATTAAATTTATACCGATAATCATACAAAAGTAGTATGACGTCACAGCTGAAAAACTTGGCAAGATTGACAAAGTGCAAATGTGTAAGCCACTCAAAACAACGTAACCCTTCCAAATAAAAAGCCTATAAAATCATATTAGAACTTTCAGAGTCTTCTAAATACTACTGAAAACTACCCAAAAATTGCGAGAAGTCTCTAGAAGTTTTTTAAACCCTCCAAGAAATTTATAAAATTGCCACAATCCTCAAAAAAAAATTGAAAATGCCAGGGGCATCTAAATACCACTCAACAAGCTTGAGTGGTTGAGTTATGTTAAGTAAGCTTTGTTCAAATCAATGCTTTAATTTACTCCAGTTCTTCATAAGTTCTTTTCATAAAATTAACATAGTTTTTAAAAACAATAATTAATTCTTCCTTCATTGTTCAGTTAACCGGTTTTAATAACCAGCGATCTAAAAGCGGTAATTTTCCAACTGTAAAATTTCCCGGAAGTTACACGCCATGAAAGGGAAACTTTCAACAAAAAAAAGGAAAATCCCCGTCCTTACTGACATTCCTTATTAAACCCGTAAATTTCGATAAGTCATTCAACAAACAAGATTAGGTACTTTTTCTGGAAATTTATTTTTGGTTGATAATTATTTTAAGTAACAAATTATGATAAAAACAGTCAAGCTATGAAAACAAGATAATTTACATATTACATATTTATGTAATACATAATTTTTGATATTAATGTTTAACTGCGGTCTGATCAATGTGTTTGTTAAGTAGGCATTGTATCCTTACCGTGTAAGTCTAAAATAAATTAAATAAAAAATATTGTATCATATAAATATCCTAATTAATTAAGTGTCCAAATTTGGAAAATGTCACAAAAAATAACGATTCTTCGATGTTTGGGAATGTCGGTACTTTAACAGGCAAACTTATTAATAGTCAACCCTAGTTTTGACTCTTTTCATTAAGAGAAAAAAAACAGTGCAATATCACGTTTTTAAATGACTACATCAACAGATCTATTTAACGAAAAGAAGAAAAAAAAAAAGTTACAAAGCGATATCTAAAGAATTCTGAGAGGTTGCCAAAAAGATAATTTCATTGACACAAATTATACTAAAATCACTGTTTTGAAATTACCAAGAAAATCACATTGTTCGGAATTGCTCTGTTATCACTGCCATAGTGTTTTGGGGAATTCGCGTTCTAAAATGTTTGCGTTATTCAAGTAACGATTAGGAAATCAAAAATATATCTAAATGTGTGTCTTATCATCGGCTAAACAAAGTGTTGTAATTATGTAATAAAATATTCAGATTTTTGGGCTATCGTTGTTTGGTCTGACATGATGTTTTTATTTTCTGTGAAATTTGCGACCAATATACGATTTTTTCGCCACGAGTTCGAATTGCATAACTGAGTGAATAATATCGATTTTATATTCAAGAAATATAAGGTACTAACTAATCTTTCCGAGTTGATTCTTCGCAAACACCGAACAAAGCTACAATATCCTGTCACGCAAACTGCATTTTGAAGTACTGTTGACGTCTGAAAAGTAATAAATATGGATAGTAGAAAAACTTACATTGATCATGTCTATACAGTCATTATACTCTGTTTCAGCAAAATACTGTGAACTGTATGAAGACAATAAATTTAAAGAGGGTTGGTTATTGTTAGCCCTTACCGCCTCACGGAAATTGAGTCTGCAATTCTGCGTATCGTCTACATTTCCGCAGGCATATAAAAGTAAATTTAATAGCTGATTACTGAAATTGAACGAAGAACAAAAAACAAGCGAAATTAATTTTATGAAACATTTCAGGAGGTTTAATAAAAAGACTTACATGTTTTTCTCGCACTTTTGCGTACCAAGGTTTGTAGCCCCCAAAAGGTCACCGATCTGTAAAATAAACATGTTCACTTGACCGCAGTTGCGAAATATTTTAAAACCTTAGACCATTGAACTATTGTTCCTGTGAATGTAATTTATATTCCTAGTAATTAAAGTTGTATCTTTACAAAGTGACCATATAAGGGTAAGATTCTTAGATTTCTGTTTCAGAAGTCATAAGTCCATTTTAGTTTGTAGTATCTTTACACAACTATCTATTTAAAGAATATAATTGAATCACAATATGAAAGCTGACGCTAAAAACATCAAAGTTGGGTAACATTACATATAGAATCAAATTTTAATTACGAAGCAATCTGATACTTAAACAAACTAAAATACCTCAATTACGGTGATCAATTTTGTCCCCGCCATCTTGGCAATCTGGGGGTAAGATTACTGTCTAGCCACTAAGTCAGTACGTTTTAAATAAAAGTGGGTTACTTGTGGAAACCTGAGTATTCTTCCCTCTGAGCTACCCCTTAACGTGACATGGTGGAGGCGCCTCGTTTGATCTCGGACTACTGATCTTCATATCAGTAGTCACACCCCAGCTCTGCCCCTGACGCTACGACCCTCCGAAAAATGAAGATGTTGAAGATTTTGAAGGACCGGTTTACAGGCTCGCATTTGCCCGAATCGAGTAGGGAAAAGTCAAGAGCGACCTGGAGACGCCCTAAAGCAACAGTCTATGCAGTGCAGATGAGCACAATAATATGTATATTTGTATTAATTTGATAAAGTTGCAGTTTAGTAATAACATTGTCTCAATTTTCTAAGCCAGTGACGCTATTTCTGACCTCTAGGTTCTTTGCTGAGACAGCAAAATAGTGCAAGTATCGTGTGTTTATTTAAAACTAGGTCAAGTGCAAGTACATGTTATAGGATTCTTTGTTTATTAATTTAAAAAAATATATATATTGTTTATTTCAGTGGCCACCGGACGACCTTTTTGCGTCTATCAACGAATTGCCATATCTTTTAAGGAAGTAAAGCAGCAAGTCTTGGAGAAGCTGACATCTTCAGATGGGTCCCGCCAGGACGGTTCTACTTACACCCGTGTGCACCCGAAGTCTTTAATAAGTCGGGCTGAAGAAGCATCTCCAAATGAGCTCACGTTAATTAGGACGAAGTATACATGTCCAAGGATAGGTGTGCTAAAGGAGCACGCAAAAGGACACAGTATGAAGAAATGAAGCTAAGCGATGAAGTTTGCCGCTTAGAGAATACAGTGCCAAGAGAAGGCACTACGATGAGATGAAGCCTAGGTGAAGCGTTTCCACTTAGACGATGGTGCCAAAGAAGGGTACAATGAGCAATTTACGTGAATTTCGCTTAATAAGGAAGGCAATAAGATAGACGCAACAGCAAGGTTGAAAGGTGACCCAATGTAACATTTGTGATGTTTTAAAGTACACCCCTATCTCTCGCAGGCATTAAGAATAGGACTAAGCTAACATATTGTAATCTGCTGAAGAAATAAAGGACTCGTTCCACCACCTTCATACACCCTATAGCATTTAAGGTTAAAATTAGCATATGTAGACTTTATGTATAAGTTTTGCTTTTAGTGTTCGGGGCAAACACTTGTTGGAAGGGGGAGATGTCACACCCGTGTTAGTGGTAACGGTGCACACCCAGTAACCAGCACAGTCAGCAAGGTTAGCATAATGAGGTCGCTGACGAATATAAAAGATGCACCGTAACTCGACTAAATTACCGAACTCTGGGGGAGGGAGGTCACTGACTGATCTCTGGGTTAGTCTGTGTACGCCTATTGTGCAACGCAACGTGGAGCAGTAGGTGACCAAGTGCCACACCCTAGATCAGCCCTAGCAAAGGAAATAGTGTGGGCGAGCAGCATAAGTTGCCGTACCTACTTACCTCCCTTTGTTAGGTTCTCCACGTCTTTACCAGCTCGGTGAATGCCCTCGGACATAAGTCTAGGGTTCATTCATCCCCGATAAAGCGTCGCCCCCCTTGTTCTTCCTGCCTAAAACCGGACCACATTATGCTCCCCGCCATCTTGGCGATCTGGGGGTAAGATTATGGTCTAGCCATTAACTCATTACGTTCTAATAAAAGTGGGTTACTTGTGGAAACCTGAGTATTCTTCCCTCTGAGCTACCCCTTAACGTGACAATATTATTGGGTGCCAAGTTTGAGTGACATACTCACCACACCCGCTAGGGTGGGGGGAATGTCAGGATATTTGTTCTAATGTGCCCCACGAGTTCTGCTAAAATTAAATGTTTCCGGTATTAGGACAAGGAAACAAAGGGGTGCTCATTTCAACTGGTGCAATTTAAAACTTGGTGAAAAATAAATATAAAAAGACATTCGATGGGCTTCGGCAAACAGTATTAGCAGTCTTGCTGCAAGAGTGGCTGCTTTTAATGACAGTTTATGGGATGTATACGACTGTCTCAGGTGTCGGGAATCCCGGAACAGACGATAACAAGAATAAACTCGGCGTTGCAATGCGTCCTTTTTGCCTAATCTGACCTGTGGTTCATTGCCTTCGCACGATATATCGTGAAATATCATATCCCGGTGTCAAATCCAATGGTAATGATTGACATAAATTTTGTATAATGAAAGCAATTTAATACCGCACCGCGGGGTGATTGCTTACAATTTTCCCTCAGCTCTAATAATAAAACACAAACCCGGTTTTGTTTTTTAACTGACGCTTATTCTTTCACGTCCTCGTGACAATATTCGAGCTTAAATGGACACATAATTACCCATTTTGTTTCCCTTCGTTCATAGCCTCGATAATGTTAATTATTTTGAATTTGTATTTTTCATACTTGCCTACCAATTGCACTTAATGACAAATTATTTGGCAAACACATTATCTTTTTAGCTTAAATTTGTTTGAAGCAAATCGCCTAACTAATGCTCTACAGGATGGTTCAAGAAAACCAGTATCTCAATATACTTATTTGTATATGCCATCAGGGTATAAAGTGGCTTGAAACTAAAAATAAGATTTGCCATGTAATTTAGAAGCGATAACAAACGAAATTGAAACTTATTAACATGCAAAATTTAAATCAATTGACCGACTTGCAATAAATTTGAAAATAATTTTCAAGAACAGTTGGGTATGTTTGTTTTGAATTAAACCAAAATGTCGGGATTCCGGAACAGGCGATAACAAGGAGAAACTCGGCGTTGCAATGCGTCGTTTTTGCCTAATCTGACCTGTGGTTCATTGCCTTCGCACGATATATCGTGAAATATCATATTCCGGTGTCAAATCCAATGGTGATGATTGACATAAATTTTGTATAATGAAAGCAATTTAATACCGCACCGCGGAGTGACTGCTGACAATTCGCCCTCAGCTCTAATAATAAAACACAAACCCCGTTTTGTTTTTTAACTTGCGCTTATTCTTTCACGTCCTCGTGACAATATTCGAGCTTAAATGGACACATAAATACCCATTTTGTTTCCCTGCTTTCATAGCCTCGATAATGTTAATTATTTTGAATTGAATTTGTATTTTTCATATTTGCCTACCAATTGCACTTAATGACAAATTATTCGGCAAACACATTATCTTTTTAGCTTAAATTTGTTTGAAGCAAATCGCCTAACTAATGCTCTACAGGATTTATACATCAGGGTATAAATTTTAGCTTGTTAACCTACACCACTCTCCGTGAGTAGTTAGCCTGGGGCATTCACCGAGTGGCTTGAAGAGGTCCCATGGCCACCCAATCTTGTTTTGTAAAATAAAATCTTTCAGTTAGTATTTTCAGCATAGCAAATTCTATTGTTACAATTAGATTTGTGAAAGTCTCCAGTTCTTAAATAATTTTGGTGTTCTTTAATACGTTTTTTTAAAGGTCTGGAGGTTTCACCAATATAAAATTGATTGCATTCGCAAGGAATTTTATATATCACGTTTCTTGTAGATTCATTTTCATTGTGAGGTTTTGTTTTAGTTAAGTGTGATCTAAAGTCAAGAAGTCTTCAAAGTCTTGGGGAACGTACAAGCTTAAGCGTAAACACTATTTTAGAACTGTTAACAATTTGTGTTAAAACAACATTCTTCCAATATGGAGATGATTATTACCAACAAAATTCTGGAATGGCAATGGGTTCTCCATTGTCTCCAATATTAAGTAACATTTTTATGGAACATTTCGAAGAAAATAACATTAATAATTTTAATTATAAACCAACAATCTGGTGGAGATATATTGATGATGTTTTCACAATTTATCCATTCGGTAATGATCATCTCCAACAATTTCTAACTCACATAAACTCAATAGAACCCACAATCAAATTTACAACAGAAACTGAACAAAATAACGAACTTCCATTCTTAGACATTCTAATCAAAAAAGACATAAACAAATTTGAAAAAAAAGTATACAGAAAACCAACCCACACAAATAGATATTTAAACTACAAATCCAATCATCCAATAATGGTAAAAAAAGGTATTGTAAAAAGTTTATTTTATAGAGCCAAAATTATTTGCAATAATGAACAATTTAATAAAGAAAAATTATTAATTAAAAATGTTCTAAAAGAAAATGACTATCCTGAAACATTTATTAATAAATGTTTTAGGGATTTAGAACATCCAAAACAATCTGGAAATCAAAATGAAATTTTACCTTTTACTAATTTACTATTCCTTACATTCCAGGTATTTCTGACAAAATCAAACGAATAGCTAAAAAATATAACATCAGAACAATATTTAGAACTCAAAACACATTAAGATCACACTTAACTAAAACAAAACCTCACAATGAAAATGAATCTACAAGAAACGTGATATATAAAATTCCTTGCGAATGCAATCAATTTTATATTGGTGAAACCTCCAGACCTTTAAAAAAACGTATTAAAGAACACCAAAATTATTTAAGAACTGGAGACTTTCACAAATCTAATATATGCCAACACGCGTTTGATAATGATCATAGAGTCAAATGGAATGAATGTAGTATCATAGACCAAGAAACTTTTTCAAAAAGACGTAAAATAAAAGAAAGTGCATATATTAGATTAAACCATGACTCCTGTGTTGCTACATCCTCTATTAATATTGACCAAACTTGGTTAAATATTCTAGAGGAGGAGATAACACTTGGTCATATCAAACGAAACTGAAATTTCTTGTAATTTTGTTTTCATTATAAAACCCACCTTTCACTACAACAATAGATAACCTTCCTATTGGAATGACAAAAGTCAAAATTTATGTCAATTTTTATTGACAAAACCCTTCTCAGAGTTCCAAATTGAACATTATCAGGTTTAATATTTATTAAGTTGTTGTTTTCTGTGTTCTGCCGTTGTGTTCTTTCTTTTTTAGATTCTCTGAAGACGGTGGTAGATTTTCCACCGAAACGTCAGCGTTTTTAGGTAACAAGACCGAGCCTAAGTCAGTGGTCTTGTGTTGGGACGACTAGGTTAATGTTATTTTCAACTTAGTTGAAAATAGTGCGAAATTCTATTTTCCCAACAAACCTTTTTTGTGTGAGACAGAAGACCCAATAAACAAAGAAAAAAAAATGAGTAACTCGTCTCAACAAACATATAGAACTTATTCCCCATTATTGCGTAATTAATAATCCAAGTGTTTCTACAAAATTAAGGGTGGTGCTTGATGTTAGCATGAAAACATCTTTGTGTTTTTTACTTAACGATGTGGTTTTAAAAGGCTACACAGTGCAGTCGCAATTAGTGGATATTTTATGTAGATTTCGTTGTTTTAATATGTTTTGACTTGTGATATTAAAAAGATGTTTTTGCAAGTTAGAGTAAACATAGATCACCATCATCATGTTATGTTTTGTTGTGATTCCAAATATTTCAAAGTTAAACCGATGTTTTTGCTTTAGCTTTAAATGTCGGAGAACAACCAAACAAATTCGGCCGACAATGCGAACAAATTGGGACACTAACACAAAACGGGGTGACAAGAAATCCGTTTTTAAATTTTCTGCGAGACATGAGAAAAAACGTTTAGGGTAGGTCGTGTAAGCAGCTCTCGTCAAAAGTAGCAAAAATTTGGGGCAACATGTCGAAAATAAACAAGTAACCGTATCGGCAAATGGCTCAAAGAGTCGCGCCCATCGTACGTCGACGAAGAAGATCGAAATTGCGACGTCGCCGCATACCGAGTAACCAAAACTCACGAAAAAGTCGCACTCGATTGTTGTTTTCCGAATCCAAATATTTTTTATTTCTGTTTTTGAAACCCGTATAAAAAGCTCAAAGAGAAAACAGAAGATCAAAATCCGGACGTCGCACACTGGTAGGTTTTTTAAAATCAGTGGCATAAAAGAAATACTTGGAGTTTTATATATTTGGCTAAATATCATTCAAATGTCAAACAATGTTTTCAAAGAACAAGTTGGGTATGATAGAATGTCACATTTTTTTATTACTGTTTGGCAGTGATCCGTCAAACTCAAATACATTATTTTTTTCCAGTAAGTTTTTTTGGATACCTTACGAAGGTTTTGTTGTTATAATTGTAAAATGTAGTTCCAAATTAACAGTTACATTCAGTTATTATTGGTACAAGTAAGAGGAACAATATTATTAATTTGACGGTCCATAAATTATTTTTCTAGTTTAATTAGCTCCGGTGTTTCGTAAATGAACTGTAATTTTAAAAGACGACAAAAACGAAGCGATGACGTTCTTACATTTTGTCAAATTATTTGATTATTTTTATTCGTTTCTGTACGACATACCAGGTGTCCAAGAGCACCCTGGACATAGGAGATTAACCCTCCGTTAGTCTGTTGCCATTTTTTTCGAATTTGGTCTGGTGGGGTCTAATGAACCCCACAAAATAAAATTGGATCAACAATATTTTAAGGCATAATTTTTGTCTAACTTTATAAAATACATTTTAAAAACAAGTTTTTATTGCAAATTGCATTTATTTAAAAATATAGAACAAAAATATCATACTCTATACAAACAAAAGAAGAACAACAGAATGTTTGAAAAATCATAATGTGACTAAGTAAAAAAGTATCCAACAGAAAAAGTATTATTATACGTAACTAAGCGCCTAACTACTTATTTTAGTCAGATTCAGAAGTCAAACCGTTACTAATAGAATTTTTGCAAAACATAGCTGAGTGCGGGACACATATGGGTTTTTCACATTTGACAAGAGTATTGCGACTTGCAACAACAGCGGTTAGACGACGGTCAGTACGAAGTTTATTGATTAGGCTGTAGCTGGTAAACCAGTTGTCAAATGTTACGTTACGCCCGGTTTTAGATACTGGCTGAATCAAACGGATTACTATGTCCTCGCTTTTATTACTTTGTTGGAAAGGGTCGTTAGGCTGAAGTCCGACATAAACTTCCATGTTGACAGTATAAAAACATTTTGCATCCACTAATGCAAAAAATTTAGGCCATCTTTGGAAGGTTTGTTTGGAATATATTGACGGAATGAGCACCTCCCACGAAATGACGGCAATCTTTCGTCGATAGTCAAATAATCTCCTGGAGAATAAACGTCTTTTGAGTGAGAGAAAAACTGATCAAAAATTGATCTAATAGGCGCCAATCTGTCCAATTTCTTGCGTTCGGCTCGAGTTTCGCTGTCATCGAATCGGAGGCAGGCCAATATAAACCTAAACCTGTAGAGAGCCATAGTCTTCCGAAAAATCATTACTCCTGTGTCGTCTGTCGACCAAAGATCGTCCAGATTATGTCGACCGGAGCGGTAAAAGCCTGCCAGATACAAGAGACCAAATCATGCAGAGAGTTCCTGGTGGTCGGTATCCTTTACTTTGTATTTATGTTTTTCGGCATAAGAAAAAGCTTTTTCTCGAATTTTTTTATTGGTCTGCAAGGCTATTTCTCTCATCATATCGTCAGTAATAAACAACTTCCAACAATCTAGAGGTGATTTAGCGTCTATGAAAGGTTTTCAAACACCCGGCCGTTGAGTAATTATGTTTTCAGAACGTGTCTTGGCTGTTTTACAAATTGGAATTTTAAACCATTTTGTTGATTGGTTCTTTTCTAAGTAAAATGGATAATGAGTATATTCTTCTGCTTCGGTCCGACCATGCTCTACGCCCGAATTACTGTGTTTGACAAATCGTTCTTCTAGTTCATCTTCTTCTAATTGTTCTATTTCAGAATTTTCATCTTCGTCCATTTCGGAAGTAGAGCTAATAGTCTCCGATTCCACTTCTTTATAAAGAGCTAACAGTCTTGCTTGTTCCCGTTCAAAATCGCCCATGTTCAATCTAAAAAATGTCGCAGTTATTACACTGCACATCTTGAAAATGTAAAAGTAAAATTTCAGCAATATATAAAAGCAGAAAAAAAGTTTTAACTGCAAACTTAAAATATTCAAAAAGTTAGCGATCTAATAACGAATTGTACTTATCAAATTTGCGAAAATGTACTTACATATTAGTAGTAAAAACAAGTATCGACTTTAGTCTGCTGGGGTCTCAACTGACAATATCGCTGAATAACACCGATATGGACAGTAAAGCGGTACACAACACACTGGATCAGTGAATTCGTGTCATGACACAGGAATACAAAGATTGCGAAAAGTGCATTGTCTAATAAAAAGGGGGCGCCACTATATTCAAAGCTTGGGGTCTGCTAGACTCCACCAGACTAAGGCAGGGTTAACATGGGAAATCGGTTTTGATTTTTTTGCGCCTGTACAGGGTGCTGCATTTTCGATGGTTTTACGGGGTACAGAGAAAACGGTAATACATAGAAAAAAAGTAGCATACGGGTTCTGATCTCTTTTTCTGAGCTGAGATGACTGGCGAAAAGTGGGCGGCGCAAACTTCTTTTGTTTCAAAGATACCGGGGGTTTTCAAAAATTGGTAATTTTTGAACCTCTTCTGTATTTCAGTTGCTCTTAAAGTTATCAAAAAAGGAAGAACGGTTCCCGGTAGTAGTTTTCATGTAGAATCCAATGGCGTAGTCAGTTTTTTTCTATTCCGTTTAGTTTCTGACATATGACAGTAAATTACATTTTTTTAAATGTAACATCCTATATATTTTTATGTCCTTTAATTCAGTTGATTTTTACCTTTTCAACGGTGTGTTACAACATATAAGTTTGTAGAGATTAATCCTGTTATTTTAAAAAAAGACCTTTGCTAAGCTGAAAAAAGGCCAATATCTAAAATACCAAACAAAATCGGAAATCATATAAACTAACACATCAGAAAATTAAATATTTTTAATAAATCTTATTAAAAATCTAAGTTACAAACAGTTCTACCGTCACGTTAATAAGAAAAGTGGCCATTTCTATTTTCTACTATTTTTAAGGTAGAAGTTGAAAAAACTGTTTATAAACACATGTAACATGTTAATAAGAACATAGCCAAATTTTGTTTCGACTGTGGGTATTTTTTTTTATTATTTAGTACTCTTTTGTTAAGAAAACGCTTTTTTTCTAATTACCAAGATTAACGTTTACAAACTTATATGTTTTAATACACCGTTGAAAAAGTAAAAATCAACAGAATTAAATTAACTAAAAATATATAGGGTGTTCCGTTTAAAAAAATATAACTTACTGTCATATGTCAGAAACTAAACGTAATAGAAAAAAACTGACTACGCCATTGGATTCTACGTCAAAACTTCTACCGAAAACCGTTTTTCCTTTTTTGATAACTTTAATAGCAAATGAAATACAGAGGAGGTTCCAAAATGACCAATTTTCAAAAGCCCCCCGTATCTTTGAAACAAAAGAAGTTTGCGCCGCCCACTTTTCGCCAGTCATCTCAGCTCAGAAAAAGAGATCAGAACACGTATGCTACTTTTTTCTATCTATTACCGTTTTCTCTGTACCCCGTAAAACCATCGAAAATGCAGCACCCTGTACAGTTGATTTCATTGAAAAATCGTATTAATGAAAGTTGTATTACCTATCACGGACTAGTTTTCTGGATTTTTTTCAAATCTCTAACTTGAGCTCTTTCGTCGTAAAATACGTTGGGCAATTTTTTAAAAAAGGTTTAAAACCCAATAAATTTATTGTGGAGACGACTGAGTGAGAATGGACTACTTCTTCAATCTATAATATTTGTTTACATAACATTTGTTTACGTATACATAAGTTTGATAAACTTAAGGCTTGCTCCTTCCATTTCTAATGTAGATACATTTAATAGTGGTAATTCTAGTGACAATAATGCCTCTGCTTTGTTGGTTAAGTCAAGTGATCAGATTTCGTGTTCAAAGTTGCCTAACATTGAGATTCCCAACTTTGATGGGAAAAATTTAAATGAATTCAAACCACTTTATGAGATATTTACAGCCGTAATAGACAGAAATAAAAATCTTTCGGATGTGGAAAAGTTATTTTACTTAAGAAGCTATCTGAAAGGTGAAGCTCTATCTTTAATTAATCACCTTCCAATTGTAAATTCTTCTTACAATGAGTCTTTTGAAATTTTAAAGAAACGTTATGATAATGAGGTTGTGTTATAAAATTCTCACATTAATCACATATTAGAAATACCTAATATCCAAAAAGGTGGCCCAGTACCTATTAAAGAATTTGTCAGTAAGGTAAGGCAACAAATTGGTGCACTAAAGAACCTTAATCAACCAGTAAACCATTGGGACACGATCTTAATATCTATTTTGTCAAAAAAGTTAAATGCATTTACAAACAGAGCTTTTCAAATTGATAGGGATTCTTCAAAACTACCTATATTAACTGAGTTTTTAGAATATTTAGAAACAAGAGCTACAGCATTAGAAACTGCTGGTGGAACTATTAAAGAAGTCAATACTTTTTATTCAAATCATGTACAGCTTGAGAAAAACGAATACAGTTGTGTTTTTTGTAAGCTGTCTGGTCACAAATTATACAATTGCAGAAAGTTTAAAACATTATCTGTAAATGATAGAATTTATTTTGTAGACAAGAACAAAATATGCAGAATGTATTTAAACAGGCATATTGGAAAATGTAAATCCAAGTTCAGGTGTCAGGTTTGTCACAAGGAGCATAACAGTCTTCTCCATTTGGATAAATCATCATTACAGGTAAATAGACTTTTGAACAGTACCAAAGCATTTCAGCTCATATGCATTCAAGTTGACACGAGGTTTTATTGCCAACAACTAAAGTTAAAATTAACATGAATAATTCTTGGGTGTATGCTAGATGCTTATTGGACACTGGTTCACAAATTTCATTAATTAACAAAACATTATTTGAAAAGTTAAATTTAAAAACATTTGAAATTGAATTAAATATTTTGGGGGTATCAGAAAGTGCTATCACTACAAAAAATTCTGCTTTTGTCGAAATGCATTCTCTTGTATTTAATTACAATATTAATGTTAAATGTGCCATAGTTGAAAAAATTAACAGCTTTCCTCAAGGTGGTATAGAAATTTTAAGGAAGATTAAATTTCCAGAAAATATTACGCTGGCTGATAGCTTTGGTTGCTCTGGGGGCATCGAATTATTACTATCAGCTGACATATGTTTTCAAGTTTTGCTGAATGGTATTATAAAACTCGAAAATGGGCTAATATTACAAAATACTCTTTTTGGGCATGTGGTTAGTGGTTGTCTTTTGCCTTCTACATTATGTCATAATTTTTTGCTATCATGCCATCTTACCTCATATGATAATTTTGAAGGTTTGATTTCAAAATTTTGGGAAATTAAAAAGGTTCCTGAGATCTACCCTGAGTTTTCCACTGAGCAAAAGGCATATCAAGAGCTATTTTGTAAATCTGTAAAATTGATTGATAAAAAATTTTAAGTTGATTTGCCTTTTTAACAGTCTCTGAATGACATTAATTTAAGTGATTCTTTTTCAATTGCTTATAAACGATTGGAAAATTTGGAAAAACGCTTTAAGTTTAACCAGACATTTTTTGAGCAATATCAAGCATTTATTAATGAATATTTAACACTCGGACATGCAAAAGTTGTAAATATTACTGATTATGATTTAAACAGTGGAAAAGTATATTTTATGGGTCACCATCCTGTAATAAGGGAAGACCGAAAGACCACTTCATTTAGAGTAGTTTTTGATGGAAGCATGAAAAGTAAGTCAAGAAAGTCAATAAATAATTATTTATATAATGGTGTCGTTGTTCAAAATTCTCTATTTGACATTCTTATTTATTTTCGTACTTATCAATTTGTTTTGTTATCAGACATCAGACAAATGTATCGAATGATTGAAATTAGTCCACATCACCGTCCTTTTTCAAAATATCTTATGGCGAGAAAGTCCCAATTCTCAAATTCAGTGTTTGCAACTACAAACAGTCACTTATGGTCTTAAAAGTTCATCATTCATCGCAACTAGATGTTTGGTATTTTTGGCAAACACTTACAAAACGCAATTTTCTTTGGCTGCAAATGCACTTTTAAATAATACATATGTAGATGATATTTTAGCAGCAGGTGAATCAATTGAACAACGATGAACAGAAGTTAAAATGTGAATTGATTGAACTTTTAAAACTTGGTTCTTTTCAACTTCATAAGTGGTGTTCTAATAAAATGTTGTTTTTAGAAGACATAGCTAAAGAAAAGTGCCATCTTGATGATGTAGACATTAATAAAACAGAGTCAATAATAAAAACGTTAGGATTAGTATTTGTTCCAAAAAATGATTGTTTCAAAATGTCATCTCCAAAAACCGACCCTAACAGTCTATTAACTAAACGACAAGCATTAAGTTTTATTTCAAAATTTTATGACCCTCTTGGATTAGTTGGGCCAATCATAGTTCAGCCTAAACTGTTGATGCAAAAACTGTGGTTTTTAAAGTTAAAATGGGATGATGTGCTACCCACTGAACTTGGTTTTCACATCACAAGTTTTCCTGAACCAAATTACATTGAAGTTCCATTGAAGAACAGATTAAGATCTTATAAGCTGTGCACCAAAATGCAACAACATTTTCGGCAAAGGTGGCTCAAAGATTACTTGGCTCAACTTCAAAGTAGACCAAAATGGCGTTTTGATGTACCTAATTTAATTATTAGTTCTTCTTAAAGAAAACCATACACCATCATTAAAGTGGCCAATGGGCAGAATTACTAAAGTTATTCGAGGTAAAGACAATAAAGTGAGGGTAGTGGAAGTAAAAACTCAAAGTGGAAATTATTTAAGGTCTATAACTAAAATTGCAGTTTTGCCCATTTGAACGCGACTATAAGGTATTACTATTAGTTTTTAAATTTTAAGAACATACTCTAGTAATGTATTAGTATGTAGGTGTAACAATTAATAGTAATTTAAGTTATTATTATGACTTTAGTAGTCTAATTTTTTACTGACTTTCGTAGTCACTTGTTTTCTTTCTTTTAGACATTTATTGTAAAATCAATGCTTTGGGTTGCAGTATATTATAAGCCTTTAATAATTCTTAAGGCCCTAGCATGTTGGATACAAATCCAACAAGACATGGCAACAATGTATATTAAAAATAGCGCCGAGGCGAATTAGTGTGTTTTATAGCTTTAGAAGCGAGCACACGTTTTAAATTATATTAAGTTTTGCACCGATTATATTGTTACAAAAGCCTCATAGCCAGATTAAGATTTCCTGAAATTTAGGGAAAAACGAGGGGTCACTATACATAATATCCCTAAATTTAGGGAAAAAAGTGCACAACTTGGCAACACCGCATCCCAGGGGTGTCCCAAACTTACCCCCCTAATACGAAGTCTCAACCCTCTAGGCCTTAAAATACCCTCTAGGCCTTAAAGTTACCCATTTAACCCCATGTAAAATGCAAATCTACAAAACAACTACTTTTGGACATGTCCCGGTATCTTTTAAAACTCGGATCGGCGCGGCGTATCGGATGGAATGTTCGCGATACAATACACGTTTACTGGACGTATAACGGGAACATTCTGTGCAAACGGGAACATTCTGTGCATACAGGAACATTCGAGAATCGAATGCCCACACGACGGACAGTTCGTTGTGAAATAACAGTGGCGCGATAAAGCAAAGAACGAAGTAGTGAAGTGGTAAAAGTGACTTTAGTGGTTTAAAAGTGAATTTTAGTGTTGTAAATTGTTGTGTAATTAGTAAATAAAGTTTGTTGAGTTTATTAAAAGTCTCACTTATCAAAAAGAACCCAGTAAAGTGTAACAATATTTTAGGCTCTACCTTAACTATAATTTGTATCCTAATTCTTAAACTTTGTATATTTTGTAAATACAGTTAACCGAATAAAATTTATCGCGTGTGAGTTGTTTTTCTTTAAGATAACAAAACTGTCGAGATATTGAAGCTTGTACCAGTTAAACTGGAAAATACAATTATCGGAAAATTACCAAGCAGGTGATTTTCTCAGAATAAACAAGTAGGTATATGTTACCGTGGCTATGGGGTAAACAACAGTCACCAATATAAATAATTGTCAAATAAAGTCGGATATTAAGTTGGCAAATATTAAATTAAAAAAATGTCATCCGATCAAGAATTAATGGATTGTACACCGCCAGAAATACGACAGGCTAATGACGCAGCAGCACATGACATGGTGCAAAAAAAAGATGAAGAATATCGGTTTCAAAAGAGAACTCTTAGCATATTTTTGAGAACAAACGAGACAAAACAATGGATAGATGGAAATCTAGTACTGTGACAAAAGTTTATGCGGATAGCTAAATGGAGAATAAAACCAAAACATTCTACTATGCTGTTCCCAACGTTCCATGTCTTCTGTAGCTGCTGCAAGTAGTTCACAAACCTCAGTCATTCAATAGAAAATTAATTTATTGATCAAAGACAACTGTTGGAAACGTCAGGACTGGTACTGAAAGTATACTAAATATTTCGATAAACGCTTACAATAATTCAAATGTAACCATTAATTCAATAAGTAGTTTATTGTATTTTAGTTTCCCGTGTCAAGTTCCGCACAGTTACTTAGTTCGCCATGCGTAGATTGACATTTAAAGAAATGGCAATTTTTCTAATACTTCACCATTTAGTCGGATATTGAATAAAAATCATTCAGCCAGATAATGTTGATAGAACAATGCTGCATATGGTATAACAGCAAATCAAAAGAGCAAATAAAACTACACCACCCGCGCCTCCATCTTTAGTTTATTATCAAAATATATAAGAAGTCCGAGGTTCACCAGAACTGACTTTTTTTTGCTTCACGCTTCACTGGAGGAATATCTGAAACAAGGAAAATAATATAAAACATATTACACAATGTTATATGTAGCATAAAATCAGTATAAAAATTCATTCCATATTGAACGGTAGTCTAACACACCAGGGGGGATATTTCTGACCATATGCAACTTTAGAAACGTATGAAAATTATACGCAAAGTTGAGAAGTATTTACCATACATATCTGTACGCATATATTCGTATACGTAAATTAACTTATGATGACCGGATTTTACCGACCCTTAAAAAATTGATTTTATGCAAAACACGTATACCAGGTGTCCAAGAGCACCCTGGACATAGGAGATTAACATGGGAAAACGGTTTTGATTTTTTTGCGCCTGTACAGTTGATTTGATCGAAAAATCGTATTAATGAAAGTTGTAGTACCTATCACGAACTAGTTTTCTGTATTTTTTTCAGAACTCTAATTTGAGCCCTTTTGTCGTAAAACACGAACAAAAATGCGAAAATTTAAACTTTTTACCTGCACTGTATAAGCGTTTGTCGAGCAACCGTACCAGCAACAATGACCTGTTTACCCCTTGCCCGACAACCGCCTATACAGTGCAGGCCAAAAGTTTAAATTTTCTCATTTTTGTTCGTGTTTTACGACGAAAGGGCTCAAGTTAGAGATCCGAAAAAAATACAGCAAACTAGTCCGTGATAGGTACTACAACTTTTATTAATACGATTTTTCAATCAAATCAACCGTACAGGCGCAAAAAAATCAAAACCGTTTTCCCATGTTAATCTCCTATGTCCAGGGTGCTCTTGGACACCTGGTATATCAGCGCGCTGGGTTAAAACAGCGTACTGAAATTATTGTATTTTTGGAAAGTCCTACTGATTATTGTCACGAATAGAAATTCTTATTATTTAAAAAATATAAATTCATAAAATTTAAGCAGGTATTTGAAGATGGCAATATAATAAAAGGCACGAGGTAAGGTTACAGTCAGAATGCTAGTAGAGCATCTTACCTATTTTTAGCGGCTAACAAATAATATGTCACGACTAGCGTGACTTGTCGAATTGAATTCAACCTTACTACCTGGGATCTCGTTTCAGCGTGAAATAAAACACACAGTCAACCCTTCCATTTAATTCTATTAAATAAGTTCTTTAACTTGAACAACATAAGTTACTAACTAATAAAATAACTAACTGGAATAAACCCCTCTATAAGGTAATTCCTTTTTATAACCTTCAAAACACTGATTGCACCAATCAGAAACTCCCAAACCTGGTCTCATTTAGCCCACAACTCGTGAGGACCTTTCGACCCAACACACTTAGAAATATTTCTCATATTTCACAACCCAGCATCAGTAGTAGATCAAATATGGATTTTTCTAGAAATTAATTAAATTCATATTTTATATAAAAAAAAACATAAATGTTTTACTTTTGAATGTCACTTACAACAATTTAAAATGTTTATAATAAAAAACGGAGTTAAATCGCAATTAAAATTAGGTATATGATATACTTCATAAAAGTTAAAGTGTTTCGGAAAAGCTAACAGAAAAAAATATAGATGAGTATTTCGTTTTAAAAAGTCGAAATTCTTTAATTAAACATACACAGGGTGTTTCAGGTTTTAATATGCAAACTTAAACCACGTATTCTATGTCTAAAAATAACTGTAGCATACAGTGTTGAAAATTTCATTTTTATTCAACTTGTTTTCAAGCAAATTGCATTTATATTTTCAGAAAAAACATCTCAACTTTGTATACTCCTCTTTAGATTGGTAGAGAATTTGGGGTCATTTTTTAGATAAATTTGTAATTTTCTTGAAAACGGTGACAAACACGGAAATAATTTAAGAAACAAAAAAGTTTCCTAATTGAACAAGAAATTTGAATAAAATCATTGTGGACGAAAAAAAAGACCAAAAATTCAAAAAAAAAATAACACCCTGTACACTTGCAAAAAGTTGGCTTATTCAATGATGCTGTACGATAAGATACCTTTAGTCCATATTGCCAATTTTTCTCAGCTAGTCGATGATAGATTTATATTTTCCTTCCGACGTTTCGTTTTTGCGCGGTTTTTCATGAACTTTCTTTTTTCTTATGAGAACCATATTCGATTTTTAGACCACCAACTAGTGCATGTTATTTCTGATTTCAGTGATGTATAATAACTTATGATTTGCTTCATAAATGACAAAATAGTTCAAGAAAAACTAATTTAACTGAGTTGACTTTGATACGTTTTATGAAGATTATTTGACAGTACTTGTCACACGCAATCGGCCTGCATATACTTCAAAATGAAGAAAAACGAGGCAATATCATTTTAAAGCTTTATCACAAATTTGATACCAAGCTAATATTATGAGAGCAAGCCAAATGTAAATTCTATTAAATAAGTAATATAAAATTTATCCTTGAAGGGAGAAAAAACTTAATCAAAACCCAGTGTTGGTTTCAAAGGTGGCATGTTGCTTGATTTTTTATTATTGAAGGGGGAAAAACTTAATCGAAACCCGAGTTAGTTGAATAATGTTAAAACGGCATGTCTATTGAAATTGGAGACCAAGTATGGATGGTGGACATTCAGAGAAAAACAAATTTAAAAAATCCTGGTGGTGGCGTGGTCGGGCAGGGCATCATGTTCAGGGTGCAGCAGAAGAAAATTTGTTTTTCTGTGAATGTCCACTGCGGTTCTTGTTATGCGACGTCTTTTACGTGGTCTACTTGGTCTCCAACTTCCATAGACATGCCGTTTTAACATAATTCAACTAACTCGGGTTTTCATTAGGTTTTTTTCTCCCTTCAAGAATAAAAAACCAAGCAACCTGCCATCTTTGAAACCAACACTGGATTTTTTGATCAAGGCTTAACCCAAGGCTAAGGCTTAACACCAACCACCTTATGTCAAGCCTTATGTACACCTGGGTTCAGCTGTCCCCCCTTGTAGTCTTGTAGAATGACAGCCAGCAGACTGTGACTCTAGTTAAGCCTCTGAAGATGGATGTCCAAATACACCCGAAACATGTCAGGCAGATAACAACTTAATAAATATTGTCACAAGTAGATTTTCGTTGATTACTTAGTCAGCAAAAAATCAACCATTGACATTGTATTAATGAAAGTTGTATTACCTATCACGGACTAGTTTTCTGGATTTTTTTCAAATCTCTAACTTGAGCTCTTTCGTCGTAAAATACGTTGGGCAATTTTTTAAAAAAGGTTTAAAACCCAATAAATTTATTGTGGAGACGACTGAGTGAGAATGGACTACTTCTTCAATCTATAATATTTGTTTACATAACATTTGTTTACGTATACATAAGTTTGATAAACTTAAGGCTTGCTCCTTCCATTTCTAATGTAGATACATTTAATAGTGGTAATTCTAGTGACAATAATGCCTCTGCTTTGTTGGTTAAGTCAAGTGATCAGATTTCGTGTTCAAAGTTGCCTAACATTGAGATTCCCAACTTTGATGGGAAAAATTTAAATGAATTCAAACCACTTTATGAGATATTTACAGCCGTAATAGACAGAAATAAAAATCTTTCGGATGTGGAAAAGTTATTTTACTTAAGAAGCTATCTGAAAGGTGAAGCTCTATCTTTAATTAATCACCTTCCAATTGTAAATTCTTCTTACAATGAGTCTTTTGAAATTTTAAAGAAACGTTATGATAATGAGGTTGTGTTATAAAATTCTCACATTAATCACATATTAGAAATACCTAATATCCAAAAAGGTGGCCCAGTACCTATTAAAGAATTTGTCAGTAAGGTAAGGCAACAAATTGGTGCACTAAAGAACCTTAATCAACCAGTAAACCATTGGGACACGATCTTAATATCTATTTTGTCAAAAAAGTTAAATGCATTTACAAACAGAGCTTTTCAAATTGATAGGGATTCTTCAAAACTACCTATATTAACTGAGTTTTTAGAATATTTAGAAACAAGAGCTACAGCATTAGAAACTGCTGGTGGAACTATTAAAGAAGTCAATACTTTTTATTCAAATCATGTACAGCTTGAGAAAAACGAATACAGTTGTGTTTTTTGTAAGCTGTCTGGTCACAAATTATACAATTGCAGAAAGTTTAAAACATTATCTGTAAATGATAGAATTTATTTTGTAGACAAGAACAAAATATGCAGAATGTATTTAAACAGGCATATTGGAAAATGTAAATCCAAGTTCAGGTGTCAGGTTTGTCACAAGGAGCATAACAGTCTTCTCCATTTGGATAAATCATCATTACAGGTAAATAGACTTTTGAACAGTACCAAAGCATTTCAGCTCATATGCATTCAAGTTGACACGAGGTTTTATTGCCAACAACTAAAGTTAAAATTAACATGAATAATTCTTGGGTGTATGCTAGATGCTTATTGGACACTGGTTCACAAATTTCATTAATTAACAAAACATTATTTGAAAAGTTAAATTTAAAAACATTTGAAATTGAATTAAATATTTTGGGGGTATCAGAAAGTGCTATCACTACAAAAAATTCTGCTTTTGTCGAAATGCATTCTCTTGTATTTAATTACAATATTAATGTTAAATGTGCCATAGTTGAAAAAATTAACAGCTTTCCTCAAGGTGGTATAGAAATTTTAAGGAAGATTAAATTTCCAGAAAATATTACGCTGGCTGATAGCTTTGGTTGCTCTGGGGGCATCGAATTATTACTATCAGCTGACATATGTTTTCAAGTTTTGCTGAATGGTATTATAAAACTCGAAAATGGGCTAATATTACAAAATACTCTTTTTGGGCATGTGGTTAGTGGTTGTCTTTTGCCTTCTACATTATGTCATAATTTTTTGCTATCATGCCATCTTACCTCATATGATAATTTTGAAGGTTTGATTTCAAAATTTTGGGAAATTAAAAAGGTTCCTGAGATCTACCCTGAGTTTTCCACTGAGCAAAAGGCATATCAAGAGCTATTTTGTAAATCTGTAAAATTGATTGATAAAAAATTTTAAGTTGATTTGCCTTTTTAACAGTCTCTGAATGACATTAATTTAAGTGATTCTTTTTCAATTGCTTATAAACGATTGGAAAATTTGGAAAAACGCTTTAAGTTTAACCAGACATTTTTTGAGCAATATCAAGCATTTATTAATGAATATTTAACACTCGGACATGCAAAAGTTGTAAATATTACTGATTATGATTTAAACAGTGGAAAAGTATATTTTATGGGTCACCATCCTGTAATAAGGGAAGACCGAAAGACCACTTCATTTAGAGTAGTTTTTGATGGAAGCATGAAAAGTAAGTCAAGAAAGTCAATAAATAATTATTTATATAATGGTGTCGTTGTTCAAAATTCTCTATTTGACATTCTTATTTATTTTCGTACTTATCAATTTGTTTTGTTATCAGACATCAGACAAATGTATCGAATGATTGAAATTAGTCCACATCACCGTCCTTTTTCAAAATATCTTATGGCGAGAAAGTCCCAATTCTCAAATTCAGTGTTTGCAACTACAAACAGTCACTTATGGTCTTAAAAGTTCATCATTCATCGCAACTAGATGTTTGGTATTTTTGGCAAACACTTACAAAACGCAATTTTCTTTGGCTGCAAATGCACTTTTAAATAATACATATGTAGATGATATTTTAGCAGCAGGTGAATCAATTGAACAACGATGAACAGAAGTTAAAATGTGAATTGATTGAACTTTTAAAACTTGGTTCTTTTCAACTTCATAAGTGGTGTTCTAATAAAATGTTGTTTTTAGAAGACATAGCTAAAGAAAAGTGCCATCTTGATGATGTAGACATTAATAAAACAGAGTCAATAATAAAAACGTTAGGATTAGTATTTGTTCCAAAAAATGATTGTTTCAAAATGTCATCTCCAAAAACCGACCCTAACAGTCTATTAACTAAACGACAAGCATTAAGTTTTATTTCAAAATTTTATGACCCTCTTGGATTAGTTGGGCCAATCATAGTTCAGCCTAAACTGTTGATGCAAAAACTGTGGTTTTTAAAGTTAAAATGGGATGATGTGCTACCCACTGAACTTGGTTTTCACATCACAAGTTTTCCTGAACCAAATTACATTGAAGTTCCATTGAAGAACAGATTAAGATCTTATAAGCTGTGCACCAAAATGCAACAACATTTTCGGCAAAGGTGGCTCAAAGATTACTTGGCTCAACTTCAAAGTAGACCAAAATGGCGTTTTGATGTACCTAATTTAATTATTAGTTCTTCTTAAAGAAAACCATACACCATCATTAAAGTGGCCAATGGGCAGAATTACTAAAGTTATTCGAGGTAAAGACAATAAAGTGAGGGTAGTGGAAGTAAAAACTCAAAGTGGAAATTATTTAAGGTCTATAACTAAAATTGCAGTTTTGCCCATTTGAACGCGACTATAAGGTATTACTATTAGTTTTTAAATTTTAAGAACATACTCTAGTAATGTATTAGTATGTAGGTGTAACAATTAATAGTAATTTAAGTTATTATTATGACTTTAGTAGTCTAATTTTTTACTGACTTTCGTAGTCACTTGTTTTCTTTCTTTTAGACATTTATTGTAAAATCAATGCTTTGGGTTGCAGTATATTATAAGCCTTTAATAATTCTTAAGGCCCTAGCATGTTGGATACAAATCCAACAAGACATGGCAACAATGTATATTAAAAATAGCGCCGAGGCGAATTAGTGTGTTTTATAGCTTTAGAAGCGAGCACACGTTTTAAATTATATTAAGTTTTGCACCGATTATATTGTTACAAAAGCCTCATAGCCAGATTAAGATTTCCTGAAATTTAGGGAAAAACGAGGGGTCACTATACATAATATCCCTAAATTTAGGGAAAAAAGTGCACAACTTGGCAACACCGCATCCCAGGGGTGTCCCAAACTTACCCCCCTAATACGAAGTCTCAACCCTCTAGGCCTTAAAATACCCTCTAGGCCTTAAAGTTACCCATTTAACCCCATGTAAAATGCAAATCTACAAAACAACTACTTTTGGACATGTCCCGGTATCTTTTAAAACTCGGATCGGCGCGGCGTATCGGATGGAATGTTCGCGATACAATACACGTTTACTGGACGTATAACGGGAACATTCTGTGCAAACGGGAACATTCTGTGCATACAGGAACATTCGAGAATCGAATGCCCACACGACGGACAGTTCGTTGTGAAATAACAGTGGCGCGATAAAGCAAAGAACGAAGTAGTGAAGTGGTAAAAGTGACTTTAGTGGTTTAAAAGTGAATTTTAGTGTTGTAAATTGTTGTGTAATTAGTAAATAAAGTTTGTTGAGTTTATTAAAAGTCTCACTTATCAAAAAGAACCCAGTAAAGTGTAACAATATTTTAGGCTCTACCTTAACTATAATTTGTATCCTAATTCTTAAACTTTGTATATTTTGTAAATACAGTTAACCGAATAAAATTTATCGCGTGTGAGTTGTTTTTCTTTAAGATAACAAAACTGTCGAGATATTGAAGCTTGTACCAGTTAAACTGGAAAATACAATTATCGGAAAATTACCAAGCAGGTGATTTTCTCAGAATAAACAAGTAGGTATATGTTACCGTGGCTATGGGGTAAACAACAGTCACCAATATAAATAATTGTCAAATAAAGTCGGATATTAAGTTGGCAAATATTAAATTAAAAAAATGTCATCCGATCAAGAATTAATGGATTGTACACCGCCAGAAATACGACAGGCTAATGACGCAGCAGCACATGACATGGTGCAAAAAAAAGATGAAGAATATCGGTTTCAAAAGAGAACTCTTAGCATATTTTTGAGAACAAACGAGACAAAACAATGGATAGATGGAAATCTAGTACTGTGACAAAAGTTTATGCGGATAGCTAAATGGAGAATAAAACCAAAACATTCTACTATGCTGTTCCCAACGTTCCATGTCTTCTGTAGCTGCTGCAAGTAGTTCACAAACCTCAGTCATTCAATAGAAAATTAATTTATTGATCAAAGACAACTGTTGGAAACGTCAGGACTGGTACTGAAAGTATACTAAATATTTCGATAAACGCTTACAATAATTCAAATGTAACCATTAATTCAATAAGTAGTTTATTGTATTTTAGTTTCCCGTGTCAAGTTCCGCACAGTTACTTAGTTCGCCATGCGTAGATTGACATTTAAAGAAATGGCAATTTTTCTAATACTTCACCATTTAGTCGGATATTGAATAAAAATCATTCAGCCAGATAATGTTGATAGAACAATGCTGCATATGGTATAACAGCAAATCAAAAGAGCAAATAAAACTACACCACCCGCGCCTCCATCTTTAGTTTATTATCAAAATATATAAGAAGTCCGAGGTTCACCAGAACTGACTTTTTTTTGCTTCACGCTTCACTGGAGGAATATCTGAAACAAGGAAAATAATATAAAACATATTACACAATGTTATATGTAGCATAAAATCAGTATAAAAATTCATTCCATATTGAACGGTAGTCTAACACACCAGGGGGGATATTTCTGACCATATGCAACTTTAGAAACGTATGAAAATTATACGCAAAGTTGAGAAGTATTTACCATACATATCTGTACGCATATATTCGTATACGTAAATTAACTTATGATGACCGGATTTTACCGACCCTTAAAAAATTGATTTTATGCAAAACACGTATACCAGGTGTCCAAGAGCACCCTGGACATAGGAGATTAACATGGGAAAACGGTTTTGATTTTTTTGCGCCTGTACAGTTGATTTGATCGAAAAATCGTATTAATGAAAGTTGTAGTACCTATCACGAACTAGTTTTCTGTATTTTTTTCAGAACTCTAATTTGAGCCCTTTTGTCGTAAAACACGAACAAAAATGCGAAAATTTAAACTTTTTACCTGCACTGTATAAGCGTTTGTCGAGCAACCGTACCAGCAACAATGACCTGTTTACCCCTTGCCCGACAACCGCCTATACAGTGCAGGCCAAAAGTTTAAATTTTCTCATTTTTGTTCGTGTTTTACGACGAAAGGGCTCAAGTTAGAGATCCGAAAAAAATACAGCAAACTAGTCCGTGATAGGTACTACAACTTTTATTAATACGATTTTTCAATCAAATCAACCGTACAGGCGCAAAAAAATCAAAACCGTTTTCCCATGTTAATCTCCTATGTCCAGGGTGCTCTTGGACACCTGGTATATCAGCGCGCTGGGTTAAAACAGCGTACTGAAATTATTGTATTTTTGGAAAGTCCTACTGATTATTGTCACGAATAGAAATTCTTATTATTTAAAAAATATAAATTCATAAAATTTAAGCAGGTATTTGAAGATGGCAATATAATAAAAGGCACGAGGTAAGGTTACAGTCAGAATGCTAGTAGAGCATCTTACCTATTTTTAGCGGCTAACAAATAATATGTCACGACTAGCGTGACTTGTCGAATTGAATTCAACCTTACTACCTGGGATCTCGTTTCAGCGTGAAATAAAACACACAGTCAACCCTTCCATTTAATTCTATTAAATAAGTTCTTTAACTTGAACAACATAAGTTACTAACTAATAAAATAACTAACTGGAATAAACCCCTCTATAAGGTAATTCCTTTTTATAACCTTCAAAACACTGATTGCACCAATCAGAAACTCCCAAACCTGGTCTCATTTAGCCCACAACTCGTGAGGACCTTTCGACCCAACACACTTAGAAATATTTCTCATATTTCACAACCCAGCATCAGTAGTAGATCAAATATGGATTTTTCTAGAAATTAATTAAATTCATATTTTATATAAAAAAAAACATAAATGTTTTACTTTTGAATGTCACTTACAACAATTTAAAATGTTTATAATAAAAAACGGAGTTAAATCGCAATTAAAATTAGGTATATGATATACTTCATAAAAGTTAAAGTGTTTCGGAAAAGCTAACAGAAAAAAATATAGATGAGTATTTCGTTTTAAAAAGTCGAAATTCTTTAATTAAACATACACAGGGTGTTTCAGGTTTTAATATGCAAACTTAAACCACGTATTCTATGTCTAAAAATAACTGTAGCATACAGTGTTGAAAATTTCATTTTTATTCAACTTGTTTTCAAGCAAATTGCATTTATATTTTCAGAAAAAACATCTCAACTTTGTATACTCCTCTTTAGATTGGTAGAGAATTTGGGGTCATTTTTTAGATAAATTTGTAATTTTCTTGAAAACGGTGACAAACACGGAAATAATTTAAGAAACAAAAAAGTTTCCTAATTGAACAAGAAATTTGAATAAAATCATTGTGGACGAAAAAAAAGACCAAAAATTCAAAAAAAAAATAACACCCTGTACACTTGCAAAAAGTTGGCTTATTCAATGATGCTGTACGATAAGATACCTTTAGTCCATATTGCCAATTTTTCTCAGCTAGTCGATGATAGATTTATATTTTCCTTCCGACGTTTCGTTTTTGCGCGGTTTTTCATGAACTTTCTTTTTTCTTATGAGAACCATATTCGATTTTTAGACCACCAACTAGTGCATGTTATTTCTGATTTCAGTGATGTATAATAACTTATGATTTGCTTCATAAATGACAAAATAGTTCAAGAAAAACTAATTTAACTGAGTTGACTTTGATACGTTTTATGAAGATTATTTGACAGTACTTGTCACACGCAATCGGCCTGCATATACTTCAAAATGAAGAAAAACGAGGCAATATCATTTTAAAGCTTTATCACAAATTTGATACCAAGCTAATATTATGAGAGCAAGCCAAATGTAAATTCTATTAAATAAGTAATATAAAATTTATCCTTGAAGGGAGAAAAAACTTAATCAAAACCCAGTGTTGGTTTCAAAGGTGGCATGTTGCTTGATTTTTTATTATTGAAGGGGGAAAAACTTAATCGAAACCCGAGTTAGTTGAATAATGTTAAAACGGCATGTCTATTGAAATTGGAGACCAAGTATGGATGGTGGACATTCAGAGAAAAACAAATTTAAAAAATCCTGGTGGTGGCGTGGTCGGGCAGGGCATCATGTTCAGGGTGCAGCAGAAGAAAATTTGTTTTTCTGTGAATGTCCACTGCGGTTCTTGTTATGCGACGTCTTTTACGTGGTCTACTTGGTCTCCAACTTCCATAGACATGCCGTTTTAACATAATTCAACTAACTCGGGTTTTCATTAGGTTTTTTTCTCCCTTCAAGAATAAAAAACCAAGCAACCTGCCATCTTTGAAACCAACACTGGATTTTTTGATCAAGGCTTAACCCAAGGCTAAGGCTTAACACCAACCACCTTATGTCAAGCCTTATGTACACCTGGGTTCAGCTGTCCCCCCTTGTAGTCTTGTAGAATGACAGCCAGCAGACTGTGACTCTAGTTAAGCCTCTGAAGATGGATGTCCAAATACACCCGAAACATGTCAGGCAGATAACAACTTAATAAATATTGTCACAAGTAGATTTTCGTTGATTACTTAGTCAGCAAAAAATCAACCATTGACCGAAACAAGTCGTTGACCACTCGAATTGAAAAGTAAGCAATCCAACCTTTTAGAACGGAAGCTAGCTAAGGTGTTGCAATCGCCAGTCAGCAATAAGTCATCATCTGTACGGACAATGATCCAAGTGCTTAGACAAGCAATTAAGAAATTGAACTAAGGGATGGTAATACCTTACAATAAATAACAGAGAAATGTTGGAAAAGGGGTGTCTGAAATTATCCGCGAAACTAAACGGTTTGGTCGCGAAAGTTAAGGGAACTCTACCCTGACACGTACCCTCGGTCCAAAATGGTTTGTGCATTTATCATCATGTAAGTACAAACTTGTAATTTATAAATAAGCCAACTTGTGTCTGACAATGTGTATAAAATCAGTCTCCAACTTGACTTGTTTATCTCTATGAATAAACGTTGTTATTAAAAAGAAGTAGTAGTCCATATTCTTTCAGTGGAGTTGTACAAGTACAAAAGGAGGGCAATGACACGCAGTCGTCTTCAAACGGTAACGCCTGCTCTACTAGATTCGGACATATAAATGGCCATCTTCAAGAGCTACAAGAATAACTTACTCTACTTGTGTAACAGGTGTTTAAGAAACAAGAAAACCTACTTCAACTCGACAAGGTAGGCCATTTATATGTCCGAAACTATTAGAGCAGGCCTTACCCTTTAAAGGTCGAAATAAAGTATTGTGGAGACGACTGCATGTCATTCCCTTGCTTTTGTTGTTGTTTTTGTTATCCAATCTTTGAGTTTAACTTGACTACGATCCCAGCCTACACGTCCCCGCGTTACGACTAAAAATTAGATCGTGACAATATTTTGTGGAGATCGACTTAGTTTTGTTTTTACTTTATTTTTAGTGTTAAAAAGAGCAATGAACCTAATTATTGAATCATATTAAAGTAAATTATCTACTCATTATGAGAATATATAAATGTTGTTTTAAAAAAAATAAACAAACAAGTACCTAAAAACACACTCAGAAAAAAATATACACCCAATGGTAAAAAAAACAAAAATAAAACTTTCAGTTTTTCGGTTTTTGTCTGATTTCTCCAAATGTAATAAAATGTTGTTGATTTTTTTACTAAATTATTTAGCAATAAAATGCGCAACTTTGCTTTCATTTAATTAAAGCTCTACCAACTGCAGGTTCTTAGATAGCAATGCTAGTGCATCAAATTTGTAACACCCTGTATGTAAACAATTTGAACAATTCATCTTTTAATGTCATTCCTTCCCATCTTTTGGAAAGTTACCACGGATCCGAGTATACAGGGTTTGATGGAAGTGTCAAGGTCAAGGTCAAAAAATGTGTCAGGACAAAAAATTAAAAATTTGCTCCAACGCTCTCATCAACATTTTTTTTGTGTTTCAAAATAACCTTAATCGAGTCTTGTGGTCAATATTTCTGGACGTTTTCTCTAGTTTGGTGATTAAGGGCGGTTTACAAATTTTATTAAAAAATTTAAAATGGGGTTATTTTTACTTCTCTTGTTTTTAATTTAAACATTTCCTTAAATCTTTTGTGGAAAAAGAAAGGGATTAACAAGGCTACACTTAAAACTAGGTACCCAATTTAAGTAAAAAGCTTAATCTGCATTATACAGGGTGACCCAAAAAAACTTTGAAAACAAAATCATATTTTTATCATACATTTTTGCATGGTTAGTGATTTTAATAGAAAATAATAATATTGGAGACCAGGGTCATGATTACACAGTCAACACAAAGACGAGCATTGTGCACACACACACACACACACACACACACACACACACACAGTGAACACTTGTTTTTATATTCAAACATAATTAGAATGAAAATGAAAACTGTAAAAATATTGTAATATCGGTAAATAAAATTTATAAAGTACTGTAAAACGATGAACGTTAACTTTAGACCGCCTCACTCCATATTGAACAATTCTGTCGTTTTAACGCAAAATCGAGGGCTTTTAAAAAAACATTCTTTACCGACATTATAATAGTTTTACAGTTTTAATTTTAATTATGTTGTGAATGTAAAAGCAAGGGTTGACTGTGGGTTTTGTAATGTGTACAATGCTTGTCTTTGTGTTGACGGTGTGATCCTGACCACCTCTTTTTAAGGTCTGATGATGGCTTAAGAGCCAAAACCGTTAGCCGGACTTAAATTGTCTCTATCCTTTCCTGATTAAAAAACATGGGTCACTTTGCGGATTAGAACAACTTTATCTTAATATTTGTTTAATGATCCGAATCATGTATCTAGACGTTTATAAAATTTATTGGTAAATTTCAAATATGTTATTTAGCTAAGCTATTTAATAAACTTAGTGCAGATCGACTCTGTGATTTTACTTTCACTTACACTCACTACTCCACTGTGGGAATATGAACTACTTCTTTTCAATTAAATTGGGTAGTTTTAAGTGTAATTTGGTTTATCCCGTATTTCTTCAACAAAAAATCTAAAAAAATTATTGAATTTGAGTAAAGAGACGAAAAAATCAAACCATTTTTGAAATTTACCAATACATTTTATAAACGGCCCTTAATTGCCACTGTTCGAATCGTCTAAATATATGAATTGGATCTTTAAATAGGATTGGATCTTCTTAATCCAATATTATTATTTTCCATTAAAATCACTGAAAATGCAAGATTTATGATAAAAGTTTTTTTTGGCCACCGTGTACAGAGTGTCTCTAAAAGGTCTGTACAAAATCCTATGACATATTCCTGACATCAAAATAAGCCGATTTAAAGCAACTTACCATAGTCCGAAATTACTTAATTTTCGAGATACAGCGTGGTAAAGTTAAAAAATAAAACTCAATTTTTTTAAATTTAATATACGTCTTGTAACGTATTACTGTCAAATCTAGTAGCCAGAGGTTTTTTGAGATGCGAAACCCGAATTTAGACACTTACAATTTGAACAAATTTCAGGTGACAGTATTTCGGTACAGTATCGAACACTTAAAACCGAAATATCTCGACAACAGTTTACATTAGCGGTTCATAGCAGAAGTACCTTTTTTGCTTTAAAATGTTTGAAACATCATTTCCTTAAAAAATAAATAAGAAAATTACACAGAGAAAAAAGTTACGGTCACTTAAAATCATCAGAAGTACACTGTAAAGCGCCCTCTACCGGCCGCAGTAAAAATGTGTCCAAATTCGGGTTTCGCATCTCAAAAAACCCCAAGATTTGAAAAGTAATATGTTACAAAATGTACATTATATTTTAAAAAATCAATTTTTATTTTTTAATTTTACCACCCTGTACCTCGAAAACGGACCAATTTCGGACAAAGGTAAGTTGCTTCAAATCGGCTTATTTTGATGTTAGGAATATGTGATAGGATTTTGTACAGACCTTTTAGATACACCCTGTATAACAAAGATTAAGCTTTTTACTTAAATTGGGGAGTTTTAAGCGTAGCTTTACTAATCCTTTTCTTTTCCCACAAAAAATTTAAAGAAATGGTTAAATTAAAAAAAAAGCATAAAAATAACCCCATTTTTGAAATTTTGCAATAAAATTTGTAAACGGCCCTTAATCACCAAACTGGCAAAAACGTCTACAGATATTAACAACAAGACTCGAATAAGATTATTTTGACAAACAAACACATTTTTTGTGAGAAATGGCGTACCAAATTTTTCATTTTTTTACTACACTTCAGTCAAACCCTGTATACTCGGATTCATGACAACTTTTAAAAAGATTATTTAGGTCAACAGACACAGAAAGAAAATACCTTTTAGTTGTCAAAAGAATTATTAAAATTGAGTCAATCAATTTGAAGAAACAGCTGTTGAAAAAAGAGCTTAAATTTTGATGGCCTATTCTTTTTAACAAGCAGTCTAGTTTACTTTGGTATTAAGTTTTTTTTGTAATATAAAGTAGAAAAAAAAAGAGCGGGTAAAAGTAAAACCAATCACTTTGTACAAAAAATAGTTATTTACTAGCAGTAAGGCAAGTAAATAAAGTGTAAATAAAGATTAAAGTAATCAATTGAACAATGTCAGATGCTGTCCACCTGAGATATTATTTATGGAGAGGCAAAAGCTTGAATACCTATTCAAAATATCTAAAAATTCAGAAGTATTGTTTTGGTTTTGAAAAGATTCCAACTCCACACAGATGTTTGCTTTATAATCATAGTATTCTTTATAAACAGTGCGTTTTTTTTTACGTGCAACGTAGGATTTCACATGTTAAATTTTTAAGCACATGTTAGACCATGTTATTTTGGAACTAGAAGTATAAAACTTGATGGGTGGCTGTTTCGTACGCTTAAGCTAAAGTAAGTTTACCAATTCGGCCTAAAAAGTGATAAAAAACTTTCAAAAAATCATCTTTTCTCAAACAGGTTTTATCTTTCCATACTTCCTTTATGTCGGTATAGCAAGTAAAATTTGGCATAGAAAGTAAAACAGGGTGATCAAAATGCAAATATTAACATTATATCAAGAAAGTTAAGAACAAAAGAAGTATTTTTATGAATGAATTGTTCAAAGTGACCTCAGTTTGAAGCCAAACAGTATCCCAATCAATAATAAAATACCCTTTTGCGCGTTAAAAAAACGCACTGTACATTTTTTTCTTTGTTTATTGGGTCTTCTGTCTCAACACACAAAAAAGGTTTGTTGGAAAAATGGAGTTTTGCACTATTTTTAACTAAGTTGAAAATAACATTAACTTAGTCATCCCAACACAAGACCACTGACTTAGGCTCGGTCTTGATACTTAAAAACCCTGACGTTTTTGTGGAAAATCTACCACCCTCTTCAGATAATCTAAAAAAGAACACAGAAAACAACAACTTAATAAATATTAAACCTGATAATGTTCAGTTTGGAACTCCAAGAAGAGTTTTTGTCAATGAAAATTGACATAAATTTTGACTTTTATTGTTCCAATAGGAAAGGTTATCTATTGTTGTAGTGAAAGGTGGGTTTTATAATGAAAACAAAATTACAAGAAATTTAAGTTTTGTTTGATATGTCCAAGTGTTATCTCCTTCCCTAGAATATTTGAACAAGTTTGGTCAATATTAATTTAATTTAATTTTATTAGTGTGATATTCCATTTTTCAAACAAACATTTTTTTTGTAGTGAGACAGAAAACCCAATAAGCAAAGAAAAAATGAGTAACTCGTCTCAACAAACATATAGAACATGTCTCTTCTCTTTATATACATGTTGTCTCATACAAATACACACTACAAGCTACATACCTCCTTATTACTGTTACTTTAAACATGCCATTAAATAACACTACCTAATACAAATTGACTCAAGCTTTAGCAGTGCAATTTACTAAAGTGTATAATAATGATTAACGTGAGAAACATAAAACAATAATGAAAACTGCATTGTTTTTCATTTTAATTTGAGTTTTAGTAAAAATAGTTAACTAACCTTAAAACTTGTTCTTTTATCTACTGTTGTAATGTAGTGCATTCAATTTCTCTCTTTATCTCGATTGATATGTGGCAGTCTTCTTAGTGGATAATTTGGGCCTGAATCTGGTTAGTTCATAAAAAAATAAACTGAACCATATAGAAAATTAGTGAAGTATTCAGGATATACCGCATACAATTCTGTAAAAAAGGCTTAATTTGTTACTTGAACTATACTTAAAAAATGCTAGACTTGAAAAATTTTTAGAACTGAAGCATCAAGGGGGTTTTACATAGGTTAGGTATGAAACTGCCACTGTAATCTTACCTGGGCCAGCAGCTGTTTGATCCATTATGTCCATCAAAAAATATATATTTACTTGATTTTAGGATATAATCTTCACCAATTATTGGATTAATGTGATAAAATTAAATTATTTTAGCTGCATGTTAATCTTTTTGACAGAACTAAATAAACAAAAACCAAGTGACAAGTGACAAGACTAGTCGGCATTTGCCTTCTCAATAGATCCAAGATCTAGCGAATGTCAGCGACTTGTTTGCTTAAAGCGATACGCCGGGTGACGTCACAGTGGATGCTCGGGTGCACAATATGCACTTAATTAATACCCAAAGGATAACAGGCGTTGTCTGTTTTGTATTACTCTTTACATTAAAATTGTCTCAAATGCGGCTTGTTGTGTGTTACTAGAGGCGGCCCTGAAGTGTTATCTTTATCCTTTTTATGCCAATTAAGAATTTATTTATAAAATATAAAACTAACCATTAAAACATGCTGTCAGTAAGTTTATCACAATGTTACGGTTAAGTGAATTACGCCCTCAATACTAATGAGTGAAAAATAGAAAACAGCACTAAAGAAGATGTAACTTTATTTTTGTTTAAATAAATCTCAAAGAAAACTAAAGACGTGGTTAAAAACATGTTAACCCGAACAAGAAGTGAAAAGGCGGCAAATCATTACTTATGTCTAACAACTTAATCTTTACTAGACTTATGATGTTTGACATTTGTCATAAGTCACTTAACAGTAGACATTACTAACTTATACATATACACATAGGTGGTTTTATTGGTATTTTAACACCCTTCCTCAATAAAACAATTGTTACATATTATCAATATCAACTATCAAGTTCAAGTCAGTTCTAAATTTATCAAACAGAACACTAGTTAAACCTTTTGTTAAAACGTCTTGCAACTTGCTCAGTCGTTGGCAAGTATTTTACACTCACAGTTTTATTTGCTATTAAATCTTTAATGTAGTTAAACTTCACATCAATATGCTTAAGTCGTTTATGATCAAATTTGCTTGTTAATTTAATACAAGACTGATTGTCTTCAAAAATGTCAAAGATGTGTTTTTCAAAACCAAGGTCGAAGACAACCATACTCCTTCTTTTGATGCTTCTGCCAGGGCGACATATTCCGCTTCCGTTGATGAAAGACTTACAGTGGCTTGCTTTTTAGTACACCAACACACAACAGCTCCAAAAACTTTAAAACAGTATCCAGTTGTTGACTTCCGATCATGCAAATCACCAGCCCAATCGGCATCGGCATAACCAACTAACACCACTTTTTCATTCTTTGGACAAAAGAACTCCAAATTAATTGTACTTTTAAGATATCTAAGAATTCGTTTTAACTTGGTCCAAAGTTGTTTTCTCGGTTTGCTTTGATGTCTACTACACGTATTTACAGAGTAGCTTAAATCCGGTCTTGTTGCCAGCATCAGGTACATAAGTGAACCCACCAATTCGCGCACTGGTAGGTTTTCATCTGTTTCTTCAGTGTCCGTTTCTTCAAAAATAACACATCCAGCCTCCATTGGAGTTTTTACTGCTTTACATTCACTCATGTTAAGACGACTTAATATCTGTGCAATATAGTTCTTTTGACTAAAGTACAGACCTTTTTTACTAAATCTAGTATTTATACCCAAAAATGTTTTTATATCACCTAAATCTTGCATTTCAAAATTTGATTTTAACTTTTCCTTTAAATTTGTGATTTCTTGATCATCACCCACAATTAAAAAATCATCCACATACAAAAGTAGATACATTTTCCCTTCCTTAATATGTTTAATATAAAGACAAGGATCATTTTGTGATCTTACAAATGATTGTCCTTGAATAAATCCATCAAACTTTTTATTCCAACAATATGGGGATTGTTTCAGCCCATACAAAGCTTTATTCAGCTTACATACTTTATCTGTGTTTTCAAAACCTTCTGGAATGGACATGTAAATATCTTTTTCTATTTCACCATGTATAAACGCGGATTTAACATCCATCTGTTGAACAATTACATTTTTGTAATTTGCAACAGCAAGTAATGTTCTTACTGTAGTTAACCTAGCTATAGGAGCATAGGTTTCACTATAGTCAAATCCTTCTTTTTGCATAAATCCTTTTACAACAAGTCGAGCATTATATTTGAAAACATTTCCTGTTGAATCCTTCTTGATTCTAAAAACCCATTTACAATTTATAATTTTGTCCAAGTTCGGTTTTTATTTAAGGCACTTATTTGTTCTAGTACAGCTTCATTCCAAAGATTATAGTCAGGTCTCGATTTTGCATCCTCAAGGCTTGTTGGCACTTCTTTTGTTATAAGTGAAATATTTAATGCCATATGTTCCAGATCATCATCTCTAAGGTAGTCACTTAAATACTTTGGGAGTTTTCCTGACTCTCATACTTCTTCTATTTTCTCCTTCAAAATGATTTTCAGATATGTCTTCATCATTTTCGTCTATCATTGAGTCAGTTTCCTGATTTTGTCTCTGTTGAGTACCATTTTCCTCATAGCCATTTTGAATTGTGTTTGGAACATAAACTGCAGTCACATGTTCATTTTTGAAATCTTGAGCAGTCTTTGTCTCATCAAAAACAATATTTCTTGCAATAACCAATTTTTCGTTTTTCGGATACCACAACCGATAACCATGATCTGTGTACCCAATCATAAAATTTAGTTCACCTTTTGGGTCAAATTTATTTCCTTGTTTCTGCTTAGGAATATGGCTATATGCCAGACAGCCAAAAATTTTTATATTTTTTAGATTAGGCTTCCTTCCATAGAATAACTCTGCAGGAGTTACATTTGTTTTTAATGCATTAGTTGGACTTCGATTTAATAAGTAGGTGGCACACAGAATAGATTCACCCCACAGGCTTTTGGGTAGGACTGATTGCAGCAACATTTCTCGCCCTTTTTCTATTAAAGTCCTATTGAGTCGTTCGGCACATCCATTCTGATCTGGATTGTATGGTACAGTATAACTTACCATTATGCCTTTGGCATCACAAAGTTTACGAAAATCATTTGAGCAATACTCCCTACCATTATCACATCGAATAACCTTGATTTTTTTGTTTAATTGGTTAGTTACAAGAGCTTCATACCTTTTAAAGCATTCAAAGAAATCACTTTTATTTTTCAAAAGAAAAACAATACAAAAATGAGTATAATCATCAAGAAAGGTCAAGATATATTTCTTTTCATCATAAGTAGCTGGAGTAATAGGTCCACAAATGTCACTATGAACCAGTTCAAGAGGGCTTTTAGTAATTTTATTCGCTACTTTATTGTATGGTAATCTAGTAATTTTTGTTTGAGCACAGACTGAGCAAATTTTACAATTTCTAGACATTTCCTTACTTAAATGTAAACCATCTACCATACTTGACAATTTTAGTATACTATTATTGCCCTAACCTAGAATGCCACAAGCTAATATCATTAGTTGAACAACAAACATTTGCATTTTTCGAGTTGAAATTTATTGTATACAAACTCCCTACTCTTTTACCTATAGCTAAAACCTTGTTATCTTTAGAAATAGATACAGAACCATTTTCAAAAACAATCTTTAAACCAGCTTTTTCAAGCTTTGAGGTAGATAACAAATTATCTTAAATCAGGGCAAAAATAGACATTCTTAATTTGGCCAGATTGACCACTTTTAAAGGTAATAGTAATGTTACCAATTTTTGTGGCATTCAGTTTTACATTTGACTTTGCGACAACAATACTCACATTTTTAAGTGTACTTACAGAATCAAAGTATTTTTCATCATTAATCATATGGTCAGTCGCCCCACTGTCCACAATCCAACTTATGCAGTGTCCACCACAGCTGTTTGCCTCTTTCTGCTCCTCAGTACAAGCATTTGTTAAAAATGCAATAGATGACTGGTCATCATCAGCATCAGGGTCAAAACTGGAGCCAGCCTGGTTTGCATGTCGTCTCGATAGGTCCTTTACTCTGCAGTACTTTCTTGTATTGCACATCTCTCATGTCGCTGTTCTGCTCGTTTCCCGTTCGGCAGGCCGCGGTTTTGTGGAATTTGTGGAATGCGGACAGCAGGTCATATTTAATAATAATAGCGGCTTTGTTTACATGTTGATTGGAAATTTACTCAAATTGTGATTGATTTTTATTACTGGACAGTTTTAGACTGGTAAACCAGAGTTAAATCGATTACTTATAGTTGGGCATGTTTATATTTATCATCAGCCGAGTTTTCCTGAGGAAAGTTGCAACAGGTGAGTGGAATGGTATTATGTAGGACTTATAATTTCAACATTTCGTTTTTATTTCAGAAAATCTTTGATAATCTGCCCACACAGCTCATATAGCCAATGTGCATGAAGTATACTGGAACTTCTATTAAGTAACAATTATTATCAAAGACAGTATTTAATAAAAACCAAATGTAAACCGTTTTTGAAATCTATCTAGTTTTAAATCATCAGAGAGGCAAATACATTTGAAAAAACTGCATCCAGCTTCAGCATATACCTGTTGAGGTATAAATCTAGTTGATTTACTTACACAATGCTTTAATATGGTAAGTATACATATCAATCAACCAGCCCTCGACGTCCACTGCTGAACATAGGCCTCCCTCATGGCTCTCCACCCCTGTCTGTCCTGGCTCGCTTGGATCCAGTTGTTTGCCATTCTCTTTAGGTCGTCGGTCCAACGTGTAGGCGGGTTTCCTCTGTTGCGCTTATCGGTACGTGGTCTCCATTCTAGCAACCTTTTTGTCCATCTGTCATTTCCCTGTCTGCCCACGTGTTCAGCCCAGCTCCACTTCAGTGAGGTTATACGCTGAATAATGTCCGACACTCCGGATCTTCTGCGCAGTTCTTGGTTTGTGATATGGTCCTTCAGGCTCAGCCCAAGCATTGCTCTTTCCATTTTGCGTTGTGTGACTCTGAGTTTCCTCGCCGATACTGTTGTTAAAGTCAGGGTCTCTGCGCCATAAGTGAGCACCGGCAGAACACACTGGTCGAATACTTTTCTTTTCTGGCAAGTAGGAATGTCACCCGTAAGGATATCTTTCAGCATCCCATAGGCCGCCCATCCAAGGCCAATCCGTCTATGCAGTTCACATGTCTGGTTGTCCCTTGATATTCGGATTTCGTGACCTAAATATATGTATTTGTCAACTTGCTCGATTTCATTATTTCCGATGTTTATTGTCTCGTTCATGACAAGGTTTGTCATGATCTTGGTCTTAGTGAAGTTCATTTTTAGACCAACTTCAGAACATGCTTCCTCTAACTCTCTTAGCATCTGTTTCGCCTCTCTTAGACAGTCTGTTGTTAGGACTATGTCATCTGCAAAGCGGAGATGGTTAAGTTTTTCACCATCGATGTTTATTCCTTTAAGTATTAGTAATATAGTAATATTAGTAATAAGTATACATATGTTACATAGTTAATACCTACTTCTCATATTCTCTATGTAACATTTAATTTTTTTGTTTATAGATCCATCAATTGCTACATTTGATTGTAGTGTATATTCATGATTTTTCTGATTTGCATGCAGGTCACACGAATGCAGCAACAACCAAGGTAACATATGCTTTTATAGTTTGTATATTACAATAGTAATTCTATATAAACGTCTGTGATAATATAACTTGTAATATCATATGGGAGTTAACAGTTAAATAAATCTATGAAATTTATAGTTTTCATTACACTAATTAGGTATAATGTATTATTAAATGGTATTTATATAAGTATATGTGCTATTTTAAGTTGGTAGAAATGTTATTCTTTTATGTTAATACATTGTTTTAAGAGTTTAAAAGTTTAATTAGTTTAAAACCATTCGAAACGAGTTACATTTTTCCTAAGTAAACACGATAATGTATAGAATATGGTGCATCTGATGCGTATAGAAACTTATGTAGCATTGTATTGCTTTCAAGAATAAAGTACGATAGAATATTACACAGCCATACCAGATAAACTGGACACAAAATTATATACGGTAAACAACTATTAAAATAAATAGATCGGGCAGCTTGATCGACCATATAAAACCAAACTGAATAAGTCTAGGTTTGTTTATGTTTATTTTTACTAATTTATTAAAGAAAAATAAATTATTATTAAATTTATTTCGCTTTTGTATATTTTATTTTTTCTCAATTTTGACCTCTCTGATAATAATAACCTTGTTGATCTCTTCTTGAAATTGTTAATTCTAGAGTTAGACAACAATTATCCACTTGCAATAATCAAAAAAATTCTCAACAAACAAAACAATACCAAAGTTGAAAGTAAACCAAAAGACGAAGAACTAACATGTTTTAAAATACCATTCATACCATTATCAACTAAAATTAAGTATGTTATCCAAAGCTACGAAACCGCAGCAAAGCAAAGGTAGGTAAAATGTAGTGATTGAAAGTCTCTAAAGAGAAACAACTTGCTTCTAATTTAATACACCATTTCACACGACATAACTTTACCAATCAAATGTGCAGCATCATATTGCCAAACCCGAAAAAACCAAAAAACCAAATCCCCCAGAGAACGGAAAAGGTCAAAACCCTCAGAGCCGGACATGACAGACAGCTGACAGCAGACAATACATGTGTGATCGGTCTACTCATCAAAATAATACAGTGTAAACAAATAAAGTTAGGTTAAACTAGAACTTAACACTGACAGCCAGCAGACTAGTGATCTAGTTAAGGTAGGCTTCCATGTCCTTAGTTTTATAAGTTTTTAATTAACACACTGTATAACTTTCAGCCTCTGAAGATGGGTGTCTGAATACACCCGAAACATGTTAGGCAGATAACAACTTTTATTAATATATATTTGTGGAGATCGACTCTGAGTTTTGCTTTCACTTACACTCACTACTCCACTGCGTGCATATGGACTACTACTTTTCGATAAAATCTTGATGTCCCTACCTGTTCCGTTTTAAGCATTTTAGATCGGCATGGGAATCAGTTGCTAGTCCCAATCAAATTCTGAGTGAGTTAACCTCTAGATTTCTAATTGAGGACGAAAGGTTAAAGTCAGAAGAGAATACCACTGCATTAGCAACCTTTAGTAGAGATGAGGCCGCTCATGTTCCAGTTTTTAAAGCAAAGGAGTATTCATTTTGTCACAAAAGGGCCATACAGTAAATAATTGTTTTAAAAAGCAGAACAGTGATAACAAAAGTGAATCCAGGAGGTGTTTTTACTGCAAGAAGCCAGGACACGTGATAGCCAACTGTCAGCAACGAAAACAGAAAGGTGACCGAGGCAAAACATCCAATGTGAATGCTTTTATTGGAGGTGAATTTGACTTAAAAATGATTCGTGCATGAACACAGGTGCTAGTGAACATATGTGCCATGACAAAAGTCTTTTCAACCAACTGGTACTCAGTGATCTAAGCAGAAAAGTCAAGGTGGGCAATGGCAATTTATTAAATGTCCTAGGAGTAGGCACAGTGCATTTGTGGGCTGATACTGGTAATTGTTTGTTAGAAACCACTTTATCAAATGTTCTCTATGTCCCAGAGTTAAAATGTAACCTATTTTCAGTAGGCTGTGCTTTAGATAAAGGGTGCACTATGACCTCTGATAAAAATCGGTGTATGTTTCTAGATATCAAACACAAAATTAGAGCTATTTTTAACTATTACATTTTGTAAAACTAAGCAAATTGAAAATTATTTCTTGAGTGCAAAGTTGCAGAAAATGTTGAGTCACTTAGTGTGTGGCACTCAAAATTAGCACATCAGAATATAGCTCATGTTAAACAAGTACTGAAAAGAAATAACACTGTTTTTTCGGATAAAAAATTAGAATCCACTTGTGTTAAATGTCTAGCAGGGAAACAGCATAGATTTCCGTATCCACTCAGTCATTTCAGGTCAACTGATCTTCTAGAATTAGTACACGCTGATCTTTGTGGCCCAATGGCAACCTCATCAATTGGTGGTTCAAGGTACTTTCTCCTCATGAAAGATGATTTTTCCTCATACAGGCATGTGTTTTTCCTCAAGCATATGTGATAAACTCTGCTGCTATTCTATTGGAAGTATGGTTGTCCAATGAAGGGTTCTTCAGTTCCAGTACGTAGGGCTAGATTCAGTGAAACTCAAAGTACAACAATAACAACAACGTTAATAACTTCGCCATTAATAACCGCACATAGTCACTCTAACGGCAACGCGAACCGACTATTCGCGAGTTTGCGCGCGGCGCGAACTGTTCTTTTGACTGCCCGTTACTAAGATCAATCGCTCTTTTTATCTACTCAGTATGTGTTATCTTACATCAGGTTTTTGGGGTCGATTGCCTCCTAAAACCTTCAACAACATAACCCATTATCCTTTTGCTTGAGCGTTGACCGCATGGAGAATCACGTACTCACTTCTTAAACGTGCTTTTGAAGTGATTCCGTGACGACCAATAACCCAGCGATTCGGGTTATACCCTTGCCTGGGTCATCTCCCTTACATCTCCCCCCTGGAAGAAGAAAAAATGTCGTCCTGTAAGACCTGCATTTTTTCGGTTGCACACATGTGCTTGCATACAAATTATTTACACAACTATCTGTCTACTATAATAATATTATTCTAAATGTTTACGCAACACTATCTTAAATTATTATAATATTATTCCTCTCATATAAACATTATTTTACTAACGTCAATTGTTTTTAGTATAAGCGCGCGTATTTACACATCACTTGCACTGCCGTGTTTTTGTTCATGGTATATTTTCACATTGTTTTTGTGCACTTCCTTAATTCTACCTTTAACTTTTATGTGTACATTTTGGTCCGATATGGATTGAATTTCATAAGGATCTTTAAATAGGGGGTCCAGTTTATTATTTGGAGCTGTATTTTCGACTAATACCCGATCTCCTACTTTAAGTTAATTTTTAATTTTGCAGTTGCTATCATACGTATTTTTTCTCTTGTGTTTAGAAGATATGATATTTTGTCTGGCATCGTTCCATGCCGTTTGAAGACAAAGAAGAAGAAATTTTAATTCGACCGGGTAGTCCTCGAAGTTATAAACGGGGTCGATTTGATTAGTTACATTGGATGGCATATTACATCGCGTGCCGAAGACAAGCTCATATGGAGAATACTTTGTAGAAGTGTTAACTGTGTTTTTGTACGCAAAGCACCAGTATGGGACCCAGTCGGTCCAATTCGTGTTTTCTTTTGACACCTTCATGCGTAAGTACGCGCCCAGATTTTTATGACTGTTTTCGAGCGCTCCTAGCGTCTCATGATGATACGCTGCCGAGTTAAGTTTCCGAATGTTAAGGAATGCACATGATTCTTTGAACACGCTTGACAAAAACTCCGTTCCCTGATCTGTAATAATTTCTGCTGGAATCCCGAATCTTAAATAGGATAAGCCTCCACAAATTTTGACAAATCGCATTCCAGGGTTAGGATGTACTTATTGCCGTACGCATCGATCGGCAAAGGGCCTACCAAGTCCATAAATACCCGTTGTAGTGCTTGCTTTGCCGTGGTCGTTATGGCCATTGGCTCTTTTGTCTTAACTGAATGTTTAAATTTTTGACATTCATCACATCGTTTGACAAAACTAGCTATGCTATATCATCCACTAGTTTGGGCCAAGAATAATATTTCCGTATATTATTATACATGCATTTCCCTGCATGTCCCCTATGTGTAAGGTGTGGAAATCGTTTAATATAAGTTCTTTGCTATCTACTCTCTGTACATCTTTGACAATTTTTAGCCTAGTTAGCCTAACTTAGGTACATTCTTTCTCGCTTGCAAAAATTCGTTTAAAAGTTCGGCATTGCTATCGTTCTTCAGAATAAGAACCTCTTCAATATTCTCTTCTGCGCAGAGTTTGTCCAAAGTCTTCAACGATCGACCTAAGTTGAACGCTGATCGGCAGTCAATGGATAAATAAATTACTTGCGAGTTTGCCTCATATATAATATATCGGTTATATCCTTTCCCCCGGAGTAAGGTTCTTAACTTGTCGAGTTCCTGTTTTTGCACAAGGCGTAATTCTACTGTCCCTTCAGGTTTCTTTAGGTTTCTTTAATATCTCTAGAACGTCCGGTTGACTTGTCCGGTTATCTAGAATTTGGTCTTCCTGAGGTAACTGCCTGGTTTGTGCTCTCGTCATTACATACATATTTTTTTTTCTATATTCGAGTTCATTTCCTTGAGCTCACTGGAAGTTAAGATTACGCGTGATAGTGCGTCTGTCGTCACGTTGTCGCGTCCTCTCATGTACTCGATGTCAAAATCATACTCCTCCAATGTTAACCTGAATTTAGTTAGTCGACTAGAAGGGTTTGTCATATTGAATCTAGATATGGAAATCTGTGCCGCCTCTTCCTCCGCGGCGACAATTGCCTATCTAAGTGTCTTGTAATTTCTTGCTTTGATGATAGTCCTCAGTTCAGAATTTCTTAAGCCATTTGCAAAAGTGTTAATCGCAATTTTTTCATTTACTTGCAAATTCTTTTAATTCTCGATTTCTCTGTTTTTCGTTATTTAATTTTGAAAATAATACGGTAGTTGCTTCTTCACTGTACTCACTTCTTAAACGTGCTTTTGAAGTGATTCCGTGACTCGACCAATAACCCAGCGATTCGGGTTATACCCTTGCCTGGGTCATTCCCTTACACATAAAACAGAAGCTAAGTTGTGCATCGAGCAATTTATTACCAGAAGTGAGAGGGAAACTGGAAAGTTAATGAAAGTATTGAGAACTGACACTGGTTTGGAATTTGTAAACAAAGAGGTTAAAAATTTATCAACAAAAAAAGGGATTCGACACTAAAGATCTGTGGTGTACACTCCACAGCAAAACGGGCGTGCTGAGAGGGAGATGAGGACGTTAGTCAAAGCTGCAAGAACTTTAATTCAAGGGTTGGACAAATATCTATGGGCTGAAGCTATAAACACTGCCACCTCGGTGTTAAATAGAACTGGAAGGAGTCCATTTCCAGATAAAAGTCCTTTTGAACTATGGTGCAATAAAAAGGTGGATTTTAAGTTATTTCGAGTTTTTGGTACTACAGTTTCTGTACTTAGACCAAAAGAAACCAGACTTAAATGGGATGCAATTTTGGGCTATTTTGTTGCAAATCCAACTTCGTCAATAAGACAAGTTTCCGTAGAACCAGGCATATCTAAAAGCTCAATTCAAAGAATCCTGAAGAAACATAAATTTCAACCTTTTTCATTTAAATTAGGGCAACACTTAAAAGAGGTTGACTTTCCGAAGAGAGTGGTTTTTAGTGAGTTTTTGCTGACTAGTCACTATGGAGAAGATTATTTTTGAATAATGTTATTTAGAGCGACGAAGGCAAATTCACTAAAAATGGAATGTTCAATAGACATAATTCACACTACTGGTGTGACATAAATCCACACGTAATTAGAGAGAGAAATTTTCAAGAAATCTGGAGTTTTAATAATAAAAAATGTTTATTCTCAAATAAAACGAAATGGGTTGGATTTAGATATAGGCAAGTAAATTGAAACGTATAGTAATTTCTAATGCTCAAAATGATTCCGTCATAAAAAATGTGGGTTTCTATTTAAAAAACTTGAAATTTTTCATTTTTTTTAGTGGCAGGTTATGATTTTTTTTGACGACCCTGTATACTGTATATACAGTTTAATAAAACGATCCTTTATTTACAATAACCCAAAGTTTCATTGCAAAATGAAATACGGTTTTGACAGAGTACAATAATATGTTGAGCGTTGCAACTCTCACTTTTTTGGAAAATCATTAAATATTTCGAAAACGGCTAGAGATAGGCATAGGGCATTGTACACAAAAGTTGGTCAGAATTTTGTGAGGAATCCAAATATGTAATAATATACAGGGTGTTCTATTTAAAATAAGAAAGTTGTGATCGACTTTCGGTATAAACGAAAGTGCAACCATCTGGAAAAAACTTTAGTTTGATTGGGCATGCCCACATCAGTATCCTGCCAAATTTTCAAAACTCTCCTATTTATACTTTTTCCAATATCAATCGATGTCTTTCGTCGTGGGACACCCTGTATATTAGTCATAGTTCATAGTTCACCCTTGAGGGCGGGTGTTAAATTACAATGGTAAATATACTCTAGTTTGTTGAATATAAATATCTTTAATTAGAATATAAGAAGAATTTGACAGTATGTCATTTGGTCATGACAGCAGACAATGTCAGATGAGTTGGTTTTTTGTAAAAGAAGAGAAGTGTGCGTTTTTTAAGGTTAACAAGTAGACGCGAATTTGATTATCCATCCTACTTTATTTTTGTTAAACGTTATTTAAAACTTACTACTAATTAAACCTTCATTTCTTATTTCCGGTGTTTGAATTGATGCCGACATATTCCTTCTTCAGATCGTTTTGTTCGTAAATTATTGACAAATTGAACTGGTTTGACTGATATAAGATGTTATGGGTTGAAGTTGTAAAGCGTAACCTCAGTTCAATCAAACCACATTATAGGCACCAATGAACTAATTATATTAACAAACTAGTACTTAAACAAAACCAAACATTGTTCTCTTTCAAGATGTTTGAATACCTGATCTCGAACAACTTAACTTAACTTAATTTATATTGCTTTAGCAGCTGGTGAGTACACACGACAGTTACAACACAAGAGTATAACATAAAACAAATACACTTATTCAACTAAAATCAATGATATGAAGTATTTAAACTTGTTACTGCCAAGAGGCTTAGTAAACATATCTGCAATGTTTTCACTAGATGAAACATATTTTATAGACAACTTTTGTTGAATATTCATATCTTTAATGAAATTATATTTTATATCGATATGTTTACCTTGCTTTGAGTTCTCGAAAGTATTGATCATTGATATGGCACGCACTTAAATTATCAACCTTTGAGACAGGAATGTTACAGTCTACAAATTCTGATAAAACACCTTGTATACTAATCAGTTGTTGACATGCACTACAAGCAGCTAGGTACTCTGCCTCCATGGTTGATAATGCCACACAATTTTGCTTCTTGAAAAACAAAGAAATTGAATTTCCAGGATAAAATTCTATAAATCCACTCACACTTTTACGGGTTTGTTTATCTCCCCCTCAGTCGGCATCTGACATAGCCTTTAGCTTATGTGGTCTTGTGGGCGACATGCCTTGCAACTACTGTCTCTTACAAATATGCAACCAGCAATACAGTCCTAATTCTCCAATATCACGCCGTCATTCCAACACAGTAGATAAGTACTTATATGAGTTCCACGTCACATAATAATGTGTACATAAGGCAAGGGGCTGCTAAGCCTTACTGACAAGTTCAAAGGCAGCTCCTGGGACGAAACACACTTTACTACGTCATTCCCCTCTTCTCGGTTGATAATCTCCAAATTAAGGGGAGTACTGTGGGCGACATGCCTTGCAACTACAGTCTCTCACAAATATGCAACCAGCAATACAGTTGCAATTCATTCAATTCAACAATTCAACATTCTCCAATATTACGCCGTCATTCTAAGACAGTATATAAGTACTTATATATGTTCCACGTCTTAAGCATTTAATAAGAGTGGCTTGTTCCTTTTCTAAAGTAATAACATGTCCCTTTTCTACCGTTTTTGTAACATCTAACAGATTGTGTTTCAACCCTGGCACAATTATAGCTTCAATATTAATTGAATGTCCCTGACATTTAGTATGTAAAATGCCTAGCCTGTTTGACTTCATAACTTCACCATTTGCGATATCTATATAAACGTGTTAGTATTTTGATATTAAACATGTAAAGTTCTAGGTTTTTTTGAGCAAAATGGTTATTTGCCCGTGAATCAATAATGAAATTTGTACTTACAGGGCGGGTTTTACATGATTTAGCCGAATATATTGCATTTGCCTCCTCTGCTGCATTGGCTGAACTATTATTTGGGTTATGATGTAGATTACCATTATCGCTGTTTCCAGAAAACCTATGAAAACCTTTTGTAAATCCTCTTTGATGGTGGTGTCTATTTTCTTGGTTTGAACTTTGACCTCTCTGATAATAATAACCTTGTTGATCTCTTCTTGAAATTGTTAATTCTAGAGTTAGACAACAATTATCCACTATCAATAATCAAAAAAATTCTCAACATACAAAACAATACCAAAGTTGAAAGTAAACCAAAAGACGAAGAACTAACATGTTTTAAAATACCATTCATACCATTATCAACTAAAATTAAGAATGTTATCCAAAGCTACGAAACCGCAGCAAAGCAAAGGTAGGTAAAATGTAGTGATTGAAAGTCTCTAAAGAGAAACAACTTGCTTCTAATTTAATACACCATTTCACAGGACATAACTTTACCAATCAAATGTGAACTCGAGTTTTGGTTAATTTATTTTTGGTTAGTAGATGTTTTACAAGTATCCTTGTAGGTGAATGATGTTCAAGTTAACTAATAGAGCTAAATAAATATCAGTACTTACCTCACCCTGTAGAACTAAGTAAAAAACATTGATAATCAGTTAATAAATAAAAAATGCCTTTTTATTAACATCATACAATAAAAAACCACTTAAACACTATGGTGTGTTGACAACACTACAAAACAGAAAGATACAATAAAACTAGCGACACATAGGACACTAAATTGCATCACTTTTGAGGGAAGTATTTGCCCTCTTTTGTGGTCCCTGTATAGTAAAGCAACTTATCTTCAAACATCTGCAGGCCTTTGTAGTCGATATCACTTTAAATTGTTTAAAGGGTTATGAAGACGCTTGAGATAACTGAATCGGTCATCCTCATTGAATATTTGCAAGCAAAACCAGTGTTTTCTTAAAGAGTTTTGCTACAAAGTAAATAAGTTGAGTAGAGACATTGAATGAGGTTATAAGTGCAACTTACCAGATTTTTGGGCTGTGGCTACTGATAAAGTATTGTTATCGCGACCGCTTGGCGCGAGATTTAAAATTTCCGAATTTTAGTTCTGTTTTGCGTCTTAATGGTCAAATCTACGGTATTGAAAAAATTACAAGTATATAGCCGAAAATGTGCTCTACAACTTTTATCTAAAGCGTTTTTTCATTAAATGAACCGTACAGGCGCAAAAAAATCAAAACCGTTTTCCCATGTTGATCTCCTATGTCGAGGGTGCTCTTTGACACCTGGTATATGTTAAATAATACTTTGATAAGTTTTTATCTATTAAAAAAAGTTTACATCATGCTGTATATCAATACATTCTTGTATTTTAATGGCAGTAAATTAAAATATAAATGACGGTTAGTCCTAACTTAAAATATTGTTTGTCAGGTTTTCTCTTCTGCCATTAATTAAAGCTACTGGAATCACAAGTAATATTCACTTACTAAATTTCAGGGTTGCTGTTCAGTCCAGACACAGGCAATGTTATTTATGCCAGTGCATGTGATGGATGGCGTTTTACAACCAAAGACATTTGCCGCATGATAATAGATAAAGTGAAAAATGAGAAAGTAGAGACCCTTAACAAGAAAATGTGGAATTTTGATTTTTGGGTGGACTCTCAAGGAAACGTCAAGTCTGGAGCCGTGACAAAACAAAAGACAAACATATTTTCACAGTTTTGTCTTCGCACTATTCTACACGTCTATCAGACGGTTCCCATCAAGATGGATAAAACCGATCTACTTTTAAAATCTTGAAGACCCTAAAAATAACGGGTCCAACGCGAGAAATGCTGTTCACGACCAATGGCAGGCAATAAGTGAAACTACTTCTGTCTACTTGGAGCCGTCTTGCTAAAAAAGTATTTCTTCAAACATTAAATGTAATTCCCTTACCTAAAGAGATTAAGACACCTACTTGAATTAATGTGTAGAGCTTTATGCCCTACCTTAAACGATTTGATATAGACAGTCCAACCTATTGCTACGTTTCAAAGCTATTTTCGGTTGATAAGCTGTCTTTGGAAAAGGAGGCTATTTACGTCAGTCATCAGGTGCGAAAACCTAGACCGATAGTTTCATCGCGCTAAGCCGACCGTAACAATCAACAACTGACTAAGCATGTTCCTCGTCATCTACGACCGATGAAGATAAGATTAAATTAATTGAAGATGAACTAGTGATTATCGGTCTGACAAGGATGTTTGTCGGATCGTTACGAATAGGACAACAAGTATATGCTTTGACGAAGGACTATTTGCCAGAAGAATCAAAACTAGCAGAAAATCCTGATGCGTTTGTTGCAACTAATAGAAGTGTCAGTACATTTACAATAAAAAAAAACTATATATTTTGGTTGGAAAGGACATGATTGAAACGGATTGTGTGCCTGCTGGAAAAATTTGTGGTATTGACGGCGTCCACACTGGCGTAAATCGAACTGCGACATTATCTACTTAATTAAATGTAGTGCAGCTGGTTGAGCATCAGGTTCTGCTCCCTGTTGTGCGCTATGCAATTGAACCAGTTGATCCAAAACATCTACCAGTTTTACGCCATGGCTTAAAACTGTTAAGCCAGACGGACTCCGGCGTACAAGTAATGATTCAGGAAACGGGTGAATTAATTCTTCTTACAGCTGGAGATGTTCACTTAGAAAAGTGTATCGAAGATCTAAAAATGAAATTTGCCAAAGTTAAATTCAATGTGTCACCACCTATGGTCGCATTAAGAGAAACTGTTCTTAATAATTTTTTTGAGTCGAGGAAAGATAAACGCCTCCGAACCGAACAAATCGTCATATCTGTAAAAGTGGTTTCATTACCTTCACCACTGGCAGAAATAATCAGTAAGAACCACGAATTGTTTACTACCATTGAACAATATGAACAATATGGCTTTATTGATTTAATGAATCGTTATTGTTTACTTAACATGGTAAATACAGCACCACCCCCGAAACCAAAAGTGTTTAAAAGCCAACGGACAAATAAAGCTATATAACAGCTGAAATCGCAATCAACAATACAAAAAATTATTCCCAAAATATTTCTGGAACTGAACATGACGCACCGAAATTGCTTATTGGATCAGCAGTTTCGAAATGGTTTCCAAACTTTCCTAAAGGCTGGACCCATATGTAGCGAACCCCTGACAAACTGCGCTGTGATAGTCGACAATTTAAAATGGGTTGGAAATCTATGTTTGGAGGAGTTAGCCCCCAGTTGATTGCTGCTGAAGGAGGAGCTGCTTACAATACTTTTTAACGATGCTTTCCTCGCTACAGAAGTGCGACTAATGGAACCCAGTTTCACCACTAGTATCCGAGTAGTTCCAGCTATTTTGGGTAACTTTTTGCGTTTCCGTTTTTGGGTGGTACAGAAATACTTTTAATATTCATAATGTATACAAGTACTTCCTGGTATCCAAGTAAATTTTCTAGGCATTATTAGGTATTCCTTTAGCCTTTGTATTTTGTTTATATAAATGAAAAAAAATCCATACATTTTAGCCATATTTAAAACTGTCGCGGGTGAACATTAGATTGGACTTATTTTACCTGTTGTGTATATTTGCCAAAAACGAATTTTAAATATGGCCAAGAACAGTTTAACTTTTATCTTACAACTTTTATATTACAACGTTTAACTACTTACTTGACTGCATTTTAGGCTAAAGTATTTATCTACCGATCTAGGTACAGCACAGTGAATTTTCCAGCACTATTTGCTAGGTCAGCAAGTTGAATTATCAACAAGCAGAGGTATCAACTTAACAGATCATAAGATCGCTTTAACATTACTAAAGTTGAATACAGGGTAGGGTTTTTAAAGTTTTTTTTAATAATGAAGTCTTAGAAGCTGTGGTTAGATTTTAAACCATCTAAATGACTTACGGTGTATTCGTACCAAAGTATGCTACAATTGAGATTTATTTTGATTGAGGAGAATACATAAACGACGTTAAGCCTAAGAAAGATTTTAGCATACCTGCTAGATTTTTTGTTTTCAGTTAACTCTTCTAAAATGCATCTTTTTGTAGCATATTAGGAGTTTTAAATTTCATTCTAATTAAAACAATATCGTGGCACTGTATAACACATGCACCCTGCATGCTCGTATACTAACTACTATTCTACTAATAGCGCTATGAAAACTGGACGAAAATTATCTTAAACGAACTTAATAAATAGCTTTCGTGATTAGATATAAATATTCAATCAGATTTAGATAGACTTCTTGTAATCACATATAAACTAATTGCTTTTGCATATACTGAATTCGATTAATCCCATAATGCTGATTCTGCAAGTTCTCGGGCTTTTTGCCAGGGGAATGGGGGAAGGTCCAAACTCCGTGTAGTTCTCAAAGGTCTGCCTCTACGTTTAATGTCTACGCACATCATTCCGTATACGCGTATGCCAGGTACGCTAGCATAAGTTGGTTAGTCGTGGGACTTTGGACCCTCTACAAAAAATGTTTTTTGTACCATCTAGTATACTATAATTTTTAAACTATGCAACTTGACTAACTTTTCTATTCAAGCCTCCCATGAACTGATATGAGACACCAAATCTAACCTAACCTAACCTAACCTAACCTAACGTACTGCTGTCTGGACATCTGCAGATAACCAAGTAATGCGATTTTCCAGTCCTAATATTTTAAAGGGCCAGAAGGGAACAATCCCTTGGTGCTCTGCATATCCTCATGTCGCTGGTTGGTTCACAAGTTTTTACCAGCGTTATAGCCTTCTAAAAAGTAAATATTTATCACATAATAAATCTATAAAAATTTAAAGAATCAACTTTGTGGGGGTGTCGGGAAATGTATTCAACAATTTCTGCCATAATTTAAGAAATGTAGGAAATGCTTTCTGCACACTCTTCACCATTCTTTTGTTTTGTTGTTTCTGGCCTTATGTTGCACCTTGTACAAAAATGGATTTTTCAAGTTCATCACATTTAGTGATTGGTTTCTTTTTTTCACTTTTTGTATGTTGGTTGTATGTATGTTTGTTTCTGCATAAACCCTCAAGGTAAATGAAGTACGTTCTTAAATGAGTAATTGGAATGCATAATACATTATTTCAGAATTCAAACCCGAGGCTATCTTGCAGTTGTTATTTATGCGGACCAATAATTGCCTATGTCTAGACTTTAGCTGGATACTATTCTTATATCACTTTCATGAACAGTAAAAGTCCCGATTAACATAATGAATTCAAGATCTCGTTTCAAGTTAATATTCTGTCTCCTAACCACCACATGTCTGGAAGGTTAGGCAATACTCCAATAAAGTTAAGTGCATTTCACTGCTGAAGCATCTTTAATGATTTCCGCGAAGTGATCTAGAAATCACTTCTTGTGCCAAAATATTTATCGTATTTTATCAGTTTTCTGAATCTCGAATTTCGGATAGAATGTCCGGTTTAATAAGGTAATAGTTTATCGTTTCCAAATGTATCTAAACGAAATTATTCAGTTTGGTTTTATATGGTCGATCAAGCTGCCCGATCTATTTATTTTAATAGTTGTTTACCGTATATAACTTTGTGTCCAGTTTATCTGGTATGGCTGTGTAATATTCTATCGTACTTTATTCTTGAAAGCAATACAATGCTACATTAGTTTCTATACGTATACGCATCAGATGCAGCATATTCTATACATTATCGTGTTTACTTAAGAAAAATGTAACTCGTTTCGAATGGTTTTATGATTACTGTTTAGCTTACCTGGTTCAATTAAATTAGGAGTCGGTTTACCTACTATGGTGAATACAGCTCATGGGTAAGTGCTAAGGAGGTAAATTGGCCGAGTCTGATTTTGCGGTGTCTGATTCTCTAAATATACAATTCAGGTTTCCCTATCAGCCTAGGTGGTTCCAAAGCCAAAATTGGAAAATATTCTAGTCAAGTTTTGGGAAACAAAAAAGTGTGAAAATTTGAAATTTAAAACTCGCCTAAAGAGGAAACTGTGGAAAATATATTTAAAAGAACAACAATTACGTTACCAGAGGGTCATTTTCAGGTCGGCTTACCCTTCAGTAATCCAAATGATTACTTACAGCTAGGAGAACCTATTAACAAAGCGTACAAACGACATCTAAATCTCCAGAGAAGTTTTTCATCCAACAAAGTATTGTTGGCGGACTATAAAGCCTTTACATTAAAGTATATCCAAAACCGGTATGCGGAAGAAGTCTCCCTGACCTTTAAAAATTAACATTTACCGAAGAAGTATTTTATTCCCCATTATTGCGTAATTAATAATCCAAGTGTTTCTACAAAGTTAAGGGTGGTGCTTGATGTTAGCATGAAAACATCTTTGTGTTTTTTACTTAACGATGTGGTTTTAAAAGGCTACACAGTGCATTCGAAATTAGTGGATATTTCATGTAGATTTCGTTGTTTTAATATGTTTTGACTTGTGATATTAAAAAGATGTTTTTGCAAGTTAGAGTAAACCCAGATCACCATCATCATGTTATGTTTTGTTGTGATTCCAAATTTTTCAAAGTTAAACCGTGGTTTTTGCTTTATCGTTAAATGTCGGAGAACAACCAAACAAATTCGGCCGACAATGCGAACAAATTGGGACACGAAGACGACACTAACACAAAACGGGGTGACAAGAAATCCGTTTTTAACTTTTCTTTTCTGCGAGACATGAGAAAAAACGTTTAAGGTAGGTCGTGTAAGCAGCTCTCGTCAAAGAAACAAGTAACCGTATCGGCACATGGCTCAAAGAGTCGCGCCCATCGTACGTCGACGAAGAAGATCGAAATTGCGACGTCGCCGCATATCGAGTAACCAAAACTTACGAAAAAGTCGCACTCGATAGTTCTCTTCCGAATCCAAATATTTTTTATTTCTGTTTTTGTAACCCGTATAAAAAGTTCAAAGAGAAAACAGATGATCAAAATCCGGACGTCGCACACTGGTAGGTTTTTTAAAATCAGTGGCATAAAAGAAATACTTGGAGTTTTATATATTTGGCTAAATATCATTCAAATGTCAAACCATGCTTTCAAAGAACAAGTTGGGTATGATAGAATGTCACATTCTTTTATTATTGTTTGACAGTGATCCGTCAAACTCAAATACATTATTTTTTTCCAGTAAGTTTTTTTGGATACCTTACGAAGGTTTGGTTGTTATAATTGTAAAATGTAGTTCCAAATTAATAGTTACATTCAGTTATTATTGGTACAAGTAAGAGGATCAATATTATTAATTTGACGGTCCATAAATTATTTTTCTAGTTTAATTAGCTCTGGTGTTTCGTAAATGAACTGTAATTTTAAAAGACGACGAAAAAACGAAGCGATGAAGTTCTTACATTTTGTCAAATTACTTAATTATTTTTATTGGTTTCTGTACGACATACCAGGTGTCCAAGAGCACCCTGGACATACGAGATTAACCCTCCGTTAGTCTGTTGCCATTTTTTTCGAGTTTGGTCTGGTAGGGTCTAATGAACCCCACAAAATAAAATTGGAAGGAACCCTCGTTCATAATAAGCTTTTGAGCTTTAATTCAAATTTAAATTCCTAATAGGAACTATGCTAAACAACTATCAATATGATTAACTGGTAATAAGCAATGTTCTAGCAACCTGCAGACCGTCAAGAACTTAAATAAACCTTTTACTGACACGTGCAGACACGAAACGGTTTTAGCGGAAGCTTTAAATTGTGTTTCCATTTACTGTGCTATCTTAAACCAATAAATAACACCCGCCAATAGAAGAAAATGTTCCATAAATTTGAATACATATAATGGCAATGTATTTCTCTCGACACTTGCAATAAATACGTTTAATGCAGTATACTGCTAACTTGGTATATTTTTAAAATGTCATATCAAGAAGTGATAACGTTTTTTTTTTGTTTCAGTAGTTGCCGACACATTTACCTGTTGCCAGAGTGCGCAATTTAACAGGTAAACTTAATGAGAAAAAAAAGTTGTTTGTGATAACATATGCACCAAAATGATGCTGATAAGTAACATGTTGATAACATTCACCAATTTGTGTTTAAGCTGGATTAACAAGCCAAACGATTTGACATGGTAATCAACTTGGTAATCTTTTGATACGCATATGTGTTACACATCATGGAAAAAAACTGAAAAATATATCAAATTTTGGTGCACAATATACAAGATGTCCTATCGACAACTAGTTTCAACTAAAAAATATCAATCCTTATACACCAAACTTGTCTATTCTCCACTTTTCACTTTCAGGACAACCTCTAATGTGTTAATCACAATATTTTAGGTGTGTAATGCAGTGTACGTGAGACTGAACTGGACTCAACCATTATGCGCTTGTCCATCGAGATACCGGAATCCATGGTCAGCATCTTTGAACTCAGACGACCTTCATACCACCGAGCTAAGCATTAATAAAAGATCGAGGGTAAGCAGGCCGTAAAGTACTTTTACAACTCCACTAAACAACCCATACGCATTTCCCGATAAGAATCCTATCCATCATTACTTGGCAGGTTGTAAAAGTTTGCAATAATTATCTGGTGCCTGTCGAATAAAAGTACTGTCATAAAAAATAGCTAAAGAGCAAACGCTGATATATACGATAATATTTTCCATGTTAATTGTAATCAGAGCCGGTTTCACTTCTGTCTTAAGCTTCTTGCACTCTTCTTCAGCCTTATCATCAATTTGTAAAAACGCTGGTAAAAACTTGTGAACCAATCAGCGAAATGAGGATATGCAGAGCACCAAGGGATTGATCCCTTCTGGCCCTTCAAAACATTAGGACTGGAAAATCGCATTACTTATGTTATCTGCAGATGTCCAGACAGCAGTACGTTAGGTTAGTATAGAAACTATACTGGGTGTCTCAGCTTGTTTGAGCAAAACAAAAAACATTTTAAAATTTGGTGTCTCCTATCAGTTTATGGGAGGATTGAATAGAAAAGTTGGTCAAGTTGCATAGTTTAAAAATGTTACTATACTAGATGGTTCAAAAAACATTTTTTGCAGAGTCGAATGTCCCACGACCAACCAACTTATGCTAGCGTGCCTGGCATACGCGTATACGGAATTATGTGCGTAGACATTAAACGTACAGGCAGACCTTTAGCAATTCGCCCCAGCAATTCGTTTATATGTGATTACCAGAAGTCTATTTAAATCTGATTGAATATTTATATCTATTTAATCACGAAATAAGATAGATAATTTTCGTCCAGTTTTCGTAGCGCAATTAGTAGTGTAGTAGTTAGTATACGACCATGCAGGGTGCATGTGTTACAAAGTGCCACGATATTGTTTTAATTAGAATGAAGTTTAAAACTCCTAATATGCTACAAAGAGATGCATTTTAGATGAGTTAATTAAACACAAAAAATCTAGCAGGTATGCCAAAATCTTTTTTAGGCTTAACGTCGTTTATGTATTTTCCTCAATCAAAGTAAATCTCATTTGTAGCATACTTTGGTACGAATACACCGTAAGTCATTTAAATGGTTTAAAATCTAACCACAGCTTCTAGGACTTCATTATTAAAAAAACACTTTAAAAACATTACGCTGTATTCAACTTCAGCAATGTTAAAGCGATCTTATGATCTGTTAAGTTGATACCTCTGCTTGTGGATCACTTTCAACTTGCTGACCTAGCAAACAGTGCCGGAAAATTCACTGTGCTGTACCTAGATCGGTAGATAAATACTTTAGCCTAAAATGCAGTCAAGTAAATAGTTAAAGTTGAGTAGTAAGATAAATAAAAGTTGTAAGATAAAAGTTAAACTGTTCTTGGCCATATTTAAAATTCGTTTTTGGCAAATATACACAACAGGTAAAATAAGTCCAATCTAATGTTCACCCACGACAGTTTTAAATATGGCTAAAATGTATGGATTTTTTTTCATTTATATAAACAAAATACAAAGGCTAAAAGAATACCTAATAATGCCTAGAAAATTTACTTGGATACCAGGAAGTACTTGTATACATTATGAATATTAAAAGTATTTCTGTACCACCCAAAAACGGAAACGCAAAAAGTTACCCAAAATAGCTGGAACTACTCGGATACTAGTGGTGAAACTGGGTTCCATTAGTCGCACTTCTGTAGCCAGGAAAGCATCGTTAAAAAGTATTGTAAGCAGCTCCTTCTTCAGCAGCAATCAACTGGGGGCTAACTCCTCCAAACATAGATTTCCAACCCATTCTAAATTGTCGACTATCACAGCGCAGTTTGTCAGGGGTTCGCTACATATGGGTCCAGCCTTTAGGAAAGTTTGGAAAGCATTTCGAAACTGCTGATCCAATAAGCAACTTCGGTGCGTCATGTTCAGTTCCAGAAATATTTTGGGAATAATTATTTGTATTGTTGAGAAGCAAGTTGGGGCCATCCGAACATTTTACCCACGCTCCAGATTTTATCGTAAAGGGTTGCCCATCCGGTTCCTACGTCCTCACAAGCCGTCTTAAGTTGAGATTTTAGCTGTTCTATAGCTTTATTTGTCCGTTGGCTTTTAAACACTTTTGGTTTCGGGGGTGGTGCTTTAGTTACCATGTTAAGTAAACAATAACGTTTCATTAAATCAATAAAGCCATATTGTTCATATTCTTCAATGGTAGTAAGCAATTCGTGGTTCTTACTGATTATTTCTGCCAGTGGTGAAGGTAATGAAACCACTTTTACAGACATGACGATTTGTTCGGTTTGGAGGCGTTTATCTTTCATATACTCAAAACATTTATTAAGAACTGTTTCTCTTAATGCGATCATAGGTGGTGACACATTGAATTTAACTTTGGCAAATTTCATTTTTAGATCTTTGATACACTTTTCTAAGTGAACATCTCCAGCTGTAAGAAGAATTAAATCACCCGTTTCCTGAATCATTACTTGTATGCCGGAGTCCGTCTGGCTTAACCCTTTTTTAGGCCATGGCGTAAAACTGGTAGATCTTTTGGATCAACTGGTTCAATTGCATAGCGCACAACGGGGAGCAGAATCTGCTGCTCAACCAACGGCACTACATTTAATTGAGTAGATAATGTCGCGGTTCGATTTACGCCAGTGAGGACGCCGTCAATACCACAATTTTTTCCAGTAGGCACCCAATCCGTCTCAATCATGTCCTTTCTAACCAAAATATATAGTTTTTTTTATTGTAAATGTGCTGACACTTCTATTAGTTGCAACAAAAGCATCAGGATTTTCTGCTAGTTTTGATTCTTCTGGCAAATAGTCCTTCGTCAAAGCATATACTTGTTGTCCTATTCGTAACGATCCGACAAGCACCCTTGTCATACCGATAATCACTAGTTCATCTTCAATTAATTTAATCTTATCTTCATCGGTCGTAGATGACGAGGAACATTCTTGGTCAGTTGTTGATTGTTCCCTCGGCTTAGCGCGATGCGCCGATGAAACTATCGGTCTAGTTCTACGCATCTGATGACTGACGTTTATAATATATATAATAATTAATATACGACGTTAATAAAAGCCTCCTTTTCTAAAGACAGCTTATCAACCGAAAATAGCTTTGAAACTTTGAATTTGATCTGACTGAAACGTGAAGAATCTTAAACTGGCTATAAAACCTCTTAGAAACCCCTTCTAGGAATATAATATGGACTTACACAGTCAAATTATCAGTCAGGTGACAAAAGTTTTTTTATAAGGGAAGGTATTATCGAAAAACCAACTTTTCAATTGAGCTATCTAAATGAGCTGTTCTATTCTAGGTTTATTAACATTATAATCGTGTTATTTTTTCCACACACTCAATTGTTCCAAATAAAGCTTTGTACACTGAATGTTTGTATTAATTATTTATTCACAGTTCAAGGTACAGTATACATTTTCTTCAAGCGAAAAGCTTCAGTACAATAGGTGGCAAAGAAAACTGGACAGAACAGAACAGAACTGGCAAAACACATAAACAGTGATTGTTCCACAGATTGAGTGTGAGTGGGTGAACCATACCTTGTATGGTATGAACCATACCATACAAGCTATGCTAAAAACAACTTTGTCTTAGTAACCTAATTTTTGTTTGGATAATAGTGTAATAGAGTTCCAAATTAGCAAAGGTAGGTAAAATGTAGTGATTGAAAGTCTCTAAAGAGAAACAACTTGCTTCTAATTTAATACACCATTTCACAGGACATACCTTTACCAATCAAATGTGAACTCGAGTTTTGGTTAATTTATTTTTGGTTAGTAGATGTTTACAAGTAGATGATGTTCAAGTTAACTAATAGAGCTAATTAAATATCAGTACTTACCTCACCCTGTAGAACTAAGTAAAAAACATTGATGATCAGTTAATAAATAAAAAATGCCTTTTTATTAACATCATACAATAAAAAACCACTTAAACACTATGGTGTGTTGACAACACTACAAAACAGAAAGATACAATAAAACTAGCGTCACATAGCACACTAAATTGCATCACTTTTGAGGGAAGTATTTGCCCTTATTTGTGGTTCCTGTATAGTAAAGCAACTTATCTTCAAACATCTGCAGGCCTTTGTAGTCGATATCACTTTAAATTGTTTAAAGGGTTATGAAGACGCTTGAGATAACTGAATCGGTCATCCTCATTGAATATTTGCAAGCAAAACCAGTGTTTTCTTAAAGAGTTTTGCTACAAAGTAAATAAGTTGAGTAGAGACATTGAATGAGGTTATAAGTGCAACTTACCAGATTTTTGGGCTGTGGCTACTGATAAAGTATTGTTATCGCGACCGCTTGGCGCGAGATTTAAAATTTCCGAATTTTAGTTCTGTTTTGCGTCTTAATGGTCAAATCTACGGTATTGAAAAAATTACAAGTATACAGGGTAATTCAAATTCGACCCTCACCATTGGGATCTCGGAAACTATAGGAGATACGAGAAAGTTTAAATTGGGGCAAAGTTGCGCAATGTAAAGCTCAACCAAATGCAGTTTTAAAAATTTCGATTTTCCGAGTACTTCCGAAGATATCCGAAAAAAACTGAAAATTTGATTTTTTGTTTTTATTTATTTCTAATCTTATTTGAAGAGATATTCCAAAACTAAAAGCACCTTTTCATTGCCACTTTTTCTCAGCTATTCGATGATGGATTCAAATTTGCCACACGACGTTTCGTTTTTTGGCAGCCATCATCAACTTTCTTTTTTCTTATGGGCGCCATATTGGATTTTTAGCCCACCAAATAGTACGTTTTATTCTGATTTTAGTGATGTATAATAACTTATGATTTGCTTCATAAATAACAAAATAATTCAATAAAAACTATTTTTACTTTAGTTATTGGCTTTGAGTTAATGGGCCGTTTCATAAAATGTCATTATTTGACAGTACTTGTCAAACACGATAATTCGGACGATCATTAGAGCTTTTAGAGATTTTACCTTAGTTAGCTTTGAGTTAATGAAACGTTTTATGAAGATTACTTGGTAGTAGTACTTGTCACACGCAATTGGCCTGAACATACTTAGTCACAAAGGTATACACGTGACTTAAACCGGTTTATTCACCCGAAGAGCTTAGGCCACTCGCTACGCTTGTGGACCTAGTTGTTCTTTTCGTGAATAAAAAATGGTTTAAGTCACTTGCTGCAAAGTAACTATTAAATCACTCTGAATGACATTCGCCTATTTACAGATGTAAACAAACAAACATCAATGTTACATCTACGGGGCGCGGTGCAAATTTAATAGAACTGTAATTTTAGTTTTTTTTTTTTAATATAAGAAGTCGAAATTTAATAAAATACTGTATAAGACACGTGACTTAAACCGGTTTATTCACTCGAATAAATATGAATGAATAAAAAATGGTTTGTCACTTCCAAAATAAATAACTATAAACTTGCACTTAACATTATAAAAAATTGAAATTTGGCAAAAAATTAAGTTCCTAAAATGATGATCTTTCTCTTGGAAACATAAATAAGCCTTTTAAGTTAGAGATAATGCTAACAAATCTCTTTTTCTGATTAACCTAAATAGTTCAGCAATGCTTGTATAATAATAACATTTTCTGCGGGGGTTTCTTTTCTAGATACATTTTTAACTATGATTGACGCTCTAATGATCGTCCGAATTATCGTGTTTGACAAGTACTGTCAAACAATGACATTTTTTAAAACGGCCCATTAACTCAAAGCCAATAACTAAAGTAAAAATAGTTTTTATTGAATTATTTTGTTATTTATGAAGCAAATCATAAGTTATTATACATCACTAAAATCAGAATAAAACGTACTATTTGGTGGGCTAAAAATCCAATATGGCGCCCATAAGAAAAAAGAAAGTTGATGATGACTGACAGAAAACGAAACGTCGTGTGGCAAATTTGAATCCATCATCGAATAGCTAAGAAAAAGTGGCAATGAAAAGATGCTTTTAGTTTTGGGATATCTATGGAACGCCGTTTTGCTCTTTAATGTAACGCAGAAATAATGTATTGTTCAAACAATAGAAATTTCGGCGATACATTTTAAAACGTTGGTTTGAAAATAAATGTCAATTCCTGCGTTAGTTTAAAAATCTTGTACATATTTAATACCACCAAATAAAAACAATGCTTAATTTTAGCGTTTGTTGAATTAAAACGTTACTTTCACTTTCCCTTCAGACAAACGAGTGTAAAAAATCATGGTAATTTGGCGATCCTTTAGTTATTACGTTACTTTAAATATTTCAACCACAGCTTAAAATGAAATAATTGTAAAAATTCAGTCAATTTTTGCGGTTCGATGATTTTAAACATTCGTTTAAAAAATACAAACGATGTTCAAAATAAACAATTGCAAACGTTGGTTGAATTAATACAATACATTTAACTACGAGTACCACATTTTTACGTTCGTTCGCGCAATCTATTGTAAAAAATACGTGCTGCTGCATGTTGCATGTGGCGGAGTTTGGAAGTAGAAATAGTAGGAATCTGTACGATAGACGTTGAAGAGTTGAGGTTGCTTTAATAGAGATGTGGTCCCGATATCGACCGGATGATCGATTGTTTGCATGCGTACTGCCGCACTGAGTGCACTACGCTTGTTTATACAGTGTGACCCATTTAGAATGGAAACACCCCTATAAAATTTTAGGTTATTAACCGATTTCAATGATTTTTTTTTTGAATTAATTAGGAATGAAATGTCTATTACGGGAAAAAATTTTAAATATTTATTTCAGTTTTCAGGTCATATTACGATACTTTTTCTTGATAGAAAATGGAGAATTTTTATTAGCGATTTTTTTATTGAAAAAATTACTACGCCACTGGATCTATAGTGCTTTCAAATAGCTGTGACCAAAATTTCATAAAAATCCATTCATAAATAACAAAGTTATGACAAATTAAAATTCAAAAATCCTCTAAGCTAACGGTCACAAAAGAACACCCTGCATCAACTGTTGCCATAGAAATGGTTTTATTATTTACTGGTTTATTATTAATTATTAATTGATTAATTTAATAAAAAAAAAAAATTATAAAAAAAATAAATAAATAAAAATTATTTTTTTAATTTTGGTCACAGCTATTTGAAAGCACTATAGATCCAGTGGCGTAGTAATTTTTTCAATAAAAAAATCGCTAATAAAAATTCTCCATTTTCTATCAAGCAAAAGTATCGTAATATGACCTGAAAACTGAAATAATATTTCATTCCTAATTATTTAAAAAAAAAATCATTGAAATCGGTTAATAACCTAAAATTTTATAGGGGTGTTTCCATTCTAAATGGGTCACACTGTAGATAGGTATCACAAACGTTTAAAAATCAAGGTATAATTTTTCAAAATGTGCTTGAACACGCTGTTTATTATTATTTTTTGTTGCGGATTTTGATGTAGAATCGGTATATACAAGGGGATCAACGTAATAGTAATGATATCACACTTGATTTTTTTCTGGCCCCGTATATTATAAGTCTTTAAATTTCTCGCAAAACATAATTTAGCAACGGTTTTTGAGATATTGATGTTTCAATGTTAATATTTTTTTAGAAGGAACTATTAACTACATTACAGACCAAAAAACTAAAAATGCCTATTAAGAAGAGAAAGAGAATAAATGCAATAAATAGCAAATTGGAAGTTACTGGATATAACCTAACTTCAAACAGTCAAAATCATAACATAACCATACAAAAATAAAAAATCACAAAATATGGTTCGTCATCTAATGTGTCTACTGATATATTAGTATAGGTATATTAGTACAAGTACTTAGCATTATAGTTACTAACTAGTTAAGTCATAGCTAGCCACTCTGAATTACTTCTATTAAGCCCGGCATTGGTAATGATTACTGTTTTGTGATAGAACTATAATTGTTTTGGTTTTTGGTTATTGATGCAAAATTGGTTCACACCTGGGGCCAGATCACAACTTGAGAACTGCATGCTGTTATGTTTGTGATATGCTAAATTATTTTAAAAATGAGTAATTAACACTATAGTTGTTTTACATGTGCAAGTGGTGAAAAACCAAGATATTAACACTCTCACTCTTTCTGGTAAGGTAAAGCAAGATGTCCATGAGATCGTCTTTGTTACACAATATTGTCCTGAGAAGAATGAAATCAGTAACAGTCCAGATAGGCCATTTACTGGAAAATGAAGACCCTGCATCTGCCAAAAGGTTAATTAATAGTGAAAACTGTGAAAATTGTTAGACGAGACCAAAGGTCGAGTTTAACAACACGTAAGTGCAAAAAAGGACTTTTTGCATGTGGTTTTGCAAATTTTTTTATAAAATCGACTTGTTTGATGACAAAAGTACATTAGTTGTGAATTTTAATATATGAAATGTCTGACTTTACAGGAATTTCTCCTACCTGCAGGTACCTATTAGACGTGCGATTTTGTAGTTCAAAAAAGACTTTGTTGCACTAGTACAAAAAAGAGAAACTTTTTGCACGATTTTATAAAAAAAAATAAATTTATGATTACGACTATACAACGGTGGTCCAGTTTCCATGGCGGAAACTTTAGGGCGGGATAGAGAATCGAAAACCAATATGAGTTTGCATTATACACGTTTGCATATTCGAGAAAAGCTTCGTTAAGGAAATACAGGCTATTTAAGTTTGGCTTAAAAAAAAAAAATTTATTAGTTGTTGAGAAACGGATGTGGATATTTAAACGATTTTTTGCAGGCGATAAGTGCTAACGAGGAAGCACATTTTGCAATAAAAACACAATTTTTTATTTAGTCAGTGGCGTCCGTACGAACACGTCAATGGATGTTTTTATAGAAAAAAATAATACGCCACTGCTTTTTCATAGAACAAAAAATCACTTTCAACCTTCAACACCCTGTATTTTCTTAACAAAGCTTTTCTCGAATATAGTTTATAATGCAAACTCATATTATTTTCTGATTGTCTATCGCGCCCTGAAGTTTCCGCTATGGAAACTGAACCACCCTGTAAATGACTAAGAAGTTGGGTAATACCGGCCTTATTTTTTTTCGTATTATAAAATCAATCTAAAAGAGAGTCGAAAAAAAGTATAGTATTATACTTACATGTGATGGCTATCAGTCATTCGAAGATTTACAATTACAACACTCGCTTTCGGCTCGTGTCGCAACCTTTAGCTTCGTGAGTAATTACTATTATTTCGTGCTATTTGAATAATATGCTATTACAAACATGTCTAATTAATTTTAAAACTTTTTTAGCTTATTATTGACCTCTACTGTTGGCGTAGAAAGATTCCATTTTGTCACTAGTACAAAAATAGATTTTTATTATTGTACTAGTAAAGAAATAATGTCAATACAGACGTTTACGAACTTATCAACGGCCCTACATTCATGCTAAAAAGAGAGAAACACAGCCAACTACGACCATAACAATTATTGAACAACCGTTATAAACTATGGTGAATAAGTACCCCCTATCGGAGCTAGCGGGTCCTAAACATGCGCCCCCAAAAAATATCATATGAAATTTGGCATGCTTGTTCACTATTTTGAAGTAATCATTTAGTTTTTTCAATTTTTTAAAATAATTATCGCGTTTCACCTTTTCCAATTTTAAAATAATCTCGACAGGTTACATTTTTTTTCATTATGCATTCGCTTATAAAAAATGACGGTATGTCAAAAACTATGCAAAATGAAAAGAAATCCACACAAACTTTTCTTAGGAAAACGTATGGGCTATTAGATGTAGCGCATCAGAATGCGTTGAAGTTATAGTTTTTATAGTTATTTAACCAACTAGTGTATTAATGAATGCGATTAATAATCTAAAGGGTTCAACGCGTAAACGATAGTAAACGCGTTAATAATTGCGATTTTTAATCGCTTATTAATATAAGAGTTGGTTACAACAATTTTCCGCCGACTGTAGTATATAATAAATGTTTGTAATCCTAAAAAGTTATTTAATATTTACCTACTAATTGTCAGTTGTATACACGCCACTGACAATGACAACAAAACCTGTATGATAACTGACATTGACAGTTAGCATTGTCGGAAATGGCGGATGGAGAACTAACCTAACGGTCATTAAAGTACGCCTCTTTCTGTCTGTTTAATACAGTTAAAAAAAGATAGAACTTCTACGAGCGTATCATTAAAGAAAATACATTAAATAAAACAATTGAAAAATCATGCATTAATGGGACTCATTAATGAACAATTTTGCTTCCGTTATTGTTCATTAAAAAAACTGTTAATATACGGTCAACGGAAAAATAATTAAATAGGGAGTTAGGTACATAGGTACTACTTGTTAGAATTTTGTTTTATATCGTTCCCTCAATTAAAGTTATAAAATCGTATATTATAACGATATAAATATAAATATAATATAAATTAAATCAGTACTTTTCAAAACATTTGTAATATTCCAGACCGGTTAGAAACCTCGTATAATATCGTAGTGTATCCGGTCGATATCGGGACCACATAACATCTCTATTAAAACGACCTCAACTCTTCAACGCCTATCGTACAGATTCCTACTATTTCTACTTCCAAACTCCGCCACATGCAACATGCAGCAGCACGTATTTTTTACAATAGATTGCGCGAACGAACGTAAAAATGTGGTACTCGTAGTTAAATGTATTGTATTAATTCAACCAACGTTTGCAATTGTTTATTTTGAACATCGTTTGTATTTTTTAAACGAATGTTTAAAATCATCGAACGCAAAAATTGACTGAATTTTTACAATTATTTCATTTTAAGCTGTGGTTGAAATATTTAAAGTAACGTAATAACTAAAGGATCGCCAAATTACCATGATTTTTTACACTCGTTTGTCTGAAGGGAAAGTGAAAGTAACGTTTTAATTCAACAAACGCTAAAATTAAGCATTGTTTTTATTTGGTGGTATTAAATATGTACAAGATTTTTAAACTAACGCAGGAATTGACATTTATTTTCAAACCAACGTTTTAAAATGTATCGCCGAAATTTCTATTGTTTGAACAATACATTATTTCTGCGTTACATTAAAGAGCAAAACGGCGTTCCATAGATATCCCAAAACTAAAAGCATCTTTTCATTGCCACTTTTTCTTAGCTATTCGATGATGGATTCAAATTTGCCACACGACGTTTCGTTTTCTGTCAGTCATCATCAACTTTCTTTTTTCTTATGGGCGCCATATTGGATTTTTAGCCCACCAAATAGTACGTTTTATTCTGATTTTAGTGATGTATAATAACTTATGATTTGCTTCATAAATAACAAAATAATTCAATAAAAACTATTTTTACTTTAGTTATTGGCTTTGAGTTAATGGGCCGTTTTAAAAAATGTCATTGTTTGACAGTACTTGTCAAACACGATAATTCGGACGATCATTAGAGCGTCAATCATAGTTAAAAATGTATCTAGAAAAGAAACCCCCGCAGAAAATGTTATTATTATACAAGCATTGCTGAACTATTTAGGTTAATCAGAAAAAGAGATTTGTTAGCATTATCTCTAACTTAAAAGGCTTATTTATGTTTCCAAGAGAAAGATCATCATTTTAGGAACTTAATTTTTTGCCAAATTTCAATTTTTTATAATGTTAAGTGCAAGTTTATAGTTATTTATTTTGGAAGTGACAAACCATTTTTTATTCATTCATATTTATTCGAGTGAATAAACCGGTTTAAGTCACGTGTCTTATACAGTATTTTATTAAATTTCGACTTCTTATATTAAAAAAAAAAAAACTAAAATTACAGTTCTATTAAATTTGCACCGCGCCCCGTAGATGTAACATTGATGTTTGTTTGTTTACATCTGTAAATAGGCGAATGTCATTCAGAGTGATTTAATAGTTACTTTGCAGCAAGTGACTTAAACCATTTTTTATTCACGAAAAGAACAACTAGGTCCACAAGCGTAGCGAGTGGCCTAAGCTCTTCGGGTGAATAAACCGGTTTAAGTCACGTGTATACCTTTGTGACTAAGTATGTTCAGGCCAATTGCGTGTGACAAGTACTACTACCAAGTAATCTTCATAAAACGTTTCATTAACTCAAAGCTAACTAAGGTAAAATCTCTAAAAGCTCTAATGATCGTCCGAATTATCGTGTTTGACAAGTACTGTCAAATAATGACATTTTATGAAACGGCCCATTAACTCAAAGCCAATAACTAAAGTAAAAATAGTTTTTATTGAATTATTTTGTTATTTATGAAGCAAATCATAAGTTATTATACATCACTAAAATCAGAATAAAACGTACTATTTGGTGGGCTAAAAATCCAATATGGCGCCCATAAGAAAAAAGAAAGTTGATGATGGCTGCCAAAAAACGAAACGTCGTGTGGCAAATTTGAATCCATCATCGAATAGCTGAGAAAAAGTGGCAATGAAAAGGTGCTTTTAGTTTTGGAATATCTCTTCAAATAAGATTAGAAATAAATAAAAACAAAAAATCAAATTTTCAGTTTTTTTCGGATATCTTCGGAAGTACTCGGAAAATCGAAATTTTTAAAACTGCATTTGGTTGAGCTTTACATTGCGCAACTTTGCCCCAATTTAAACTTTCTCGTATCTCCTATAGTTTCCGAGATCCCAATGGTGAGGGTCGAATTTGAATTACCCTGTATACTTGTAATTTTTTCAATACCGTAGATTTGACCATTAAGACGCAAAACAGAACTAAAATTCGGAAATTTTAAATCTCGCGCCAAGCGGTCGCGATAACAATACTTTATCAGTAGCCACAGCCCAAAAATCTGGTAAGTTGCACTTATAACCTCATTCAATGTCTCTACTCAACTTATTTACTTTGTAGCAAAACTCTTTAAGAAAACACTGGTTTTGCTTGCAAATATTCAATGAGGATGACCGATTCAGTTATCTCAAGCGTCTTCATAACCCTTTAAACAATTTAAAGTGATATCGACTACAAAGGCCTGCAGATGTTTGAAGATAAGTTGCTTTACTATACAGGAACCACAAATAAGGGCAAATACTTCCCTCAAAAGTGATGCAATTTAGTGTGCTATGTGACGCTAGTTTTATTGTATCTTTCTGTTTTGTAGTGTTGTCAACACACCATAGTGTTTAAGTGGTTTTTTATTGTATGATGTTAATAAAAAGGCATTTTTTATTTATTAACTGATCATCAATGTTTTTTACTTAGTTCTACAGGGTGAGGTAAGTACTGATATTTAATTAGCTCTATTAGTTAACTTGAACATCATTCACCTACAAGGATACTTGTAAACATCTACTAACCAAAAATAAATTAACCAAAACTCGAGTTCACATTTGATTGGTAAAGGTATGTCCTGTGAAATGGTGTATTAAATTAGAAGCAAGTTGTTTCTCTTTAGAGACTTTCAATCACTACATTTTACCTACCTTTGCTAATTTGGAACTCTATTACACTATTATCCAAACAAAAATTAGGTTACTAAGACAAAGTTGTTTTTAGCATAGCTTGTATGGTATGGTTCATACCATACAAGGTATGGTTCACCCACTCACACTCAATCTGTGGAACAATCACTGTTTATGTGTTTTGCCAGTTCTGTTCTGTTCTGTCCAGTTTTCTTTGCCACCTATTGTACTGAAGCTTTTCGCTTGAAGAAAATGTATACTGTACCTTGAACTGTGAATAAATAATTAATACAAACATTCAGTGTACAAAGCTTTATTTGGAACAATTGAGTGTGTGGAAAAAATAACACGATTATAATGTTAATAAACCTAGAATAGAACAGCTCATTTAGATAGCTCAATTGAAAAGTTGGTTTTTCGATAATACCTTCCCTTATAAAAAAACTTTTGTCACCTGACTGATAATTTGACTGTGTAAGTCCATATTATATTCCTAGAAGGGGTTTCTAAGAGGTTTTATAGCCAGTTTAAGATTCTTCACGTTTCAGTCAGATCAAATTTTGAGATTTAAGTCAGATGTCAACACTGAATCATTTAAAGTTTTAGTTGCAACACTGATGAAACCCCTCGGTGATGATAGTCCATGAAGTTAAGCACATTGAAGCTAAATCACATCACTTTTGAAGGAAGTATTTGGCCCCTTTGTTGTTGTCCCTATACAGTAGGAAACTTATCTTCAAAGATCTGGCTTCAGTGTCCACTTTAAATCGTTTGGTAGTGTTATGAAGAGGCTTGAGATAGCTGATTCGGTCATCCTCATTAAATATTGTCACGAAGGATAATAAATCAAATTTATTACTTGAACGGAAACATTAAAAAATGTTTATATTACTTGAGCGGAAACATTAAAATTGTGGAATGCGGTCGGAGTGCAACTGCAATTAAGATGCATTTGCTGAATTGCGAAATAATGTGGAATGTTTTCCAAGTACCGATGGTCGAAGGTCGTCACGAGTTGTCGGCTAGACGAGGCCAGGTCTGGGAGTTTTGATTGGTGGAATCAGTGTCTGGAATGCTATAAAAAAGAGGTTGCACCCTAGAGAGGGGTTCAGTTCAGTTCAATTCAATCAGTTCATTCCAATCAATCCAGTTTTTCTGTGCACCACGTCGGAGAAGGCAGTACCTAGCCAGAAGACTCCGCTCACGCCACAGAATGTAGTCGTCCTGAATTCTGCAACCCGCACCGGGTTTACAAATTAATTAAATAGTAAACCATCTCTTAAACTATAATAAATCGCAAGTGCCAAACCCTCCACGAAGCTGCCCTCATAATTGTTTTACAAATGTAAGTACAGATTTGTTATTGTAATATTTTGTGCATGTAAAAGGTATTGTTTAAAGTGTTACTTTGGGAATTATGTTGAAGGTTTTATTCCGATTCACCAAGTTGATAAACCAACCATTTTGTCAATTAGTTTTAACTATTATTTAGTTATTAAATTATATTTTTCTACCAAGTGGTTTGATTCTACCTCTGAAACAAGATCTCGGTAAAGGCGTTTATTAAAGTAATAAACGCACGTCTCGTTTAACTTGTTGGGCCAAAAGGGCTTTTCAATTTAAACGTGACATTTGGTGGAGGTGCCGGCCTTGTGTCAGAATGACATTTGGTGGAGGCGCCGATTTTGTGTCAGAATGACATTTGGTAGAATTGTTTCAAGTAGATGAAAAACACTGCTAAAAAAAAAAAGTGAATTTTTAAACCAGAAAAAATATTTTTGATTTTTCTTATCGTGAATGAAAATTACCTCTTTAAAACAAAAATATATTTTTCTTTTTGCATAATTAATTTTGTCCTACATTGTCATTTTGAATATTTGTTTGCTAAATTGTTAAAAGCAAGTCAGTATTACTGAAACGATCGTGTCTTATGTTAAAAAGTCAAGAAATTAATGGCTAATATAACTTTACGTACAGCACTGGCCGAACAAAAAGCCCCGGCCATCCCTAAATTTACGTGTCCACCTACGTTTAATCCATCAAGTGATTGCCCCATTACATTTTTAAATAAATATGAAAAGTCCGCAAGATTAAACAACTGGACTTATTCTTTAAAGATTTCATATTTTAATAATTATTTGGACGGACCAGCACAAGTTTGGTATCAAAAATATGTAAATGATCCAAAAAATGTTTTGAATACTTGGGCAATATTTCGAACAGATTTTCTAAAAGAATTCGCAGGTGACCAACCATTTCGTAAACTGAAATTTAGATTAAACACGCGTAAACATCGGGACAATGAAGACATTAAAACTTATTATTATGACTTACTTACCTTGGCAAATGAAATTAACCCAGACATGTCTTTTGAAACTTTTAGAGATTATTTTGAAAACGGTTTAAATCCGTCGTGTTTTGAAATGTATTATTTGCTAAGCTCTAATAATAAAAATTTGAGTGATTTAAACCAACTAGTCTTGAAAATAAGTGATATTAAAGAGCGTGTATTATTTAGTCAAATGAATCGGCAAAGTAAATTTTACATTTCGGACGGAATGAATTTTCAGGTCTCGTAATGATCGGTTGAAAAACAAATTTGACAAATACAGTACTAATCGTACTTGGCCAAATAAGTATTGTAAAAATTGTGAATTTCAGTCCAACAATTATTGTGGAAATAATAATTACAAAGGGACCAAGTTAAAGAAAAATGATTTCTACTATCAAAATGTGTCACGAGAAAAGCAAAATTATTCTAGGCTTGATCAAAATCAAGGTATAAGAAATAGTAATACCAGAAATAATTATTCATCAAAATGTAAAAATTTTAATAGAGGTAGCAACAAGTTTTACAATTTTGGACAAAATAAGAATGTTTCTACACATCAGAATCCTAGTAAATGTGAAAACTCAATGTTAAGTGTCGATGAAGTTGCTCTAAACTCGACAAACAGTAAAGATAGCAATTTATTGTCAATCAAAGCTTCAATAAATAACGAAGACAATTTGTTTGATGTAATTTTAGACACAGGATGTGAACCAAACTTAATTGATTTAAATCTTATAACTAACATGTCTTTATCATCAGAGAAAATCCAATTAACTTCGGTAGGAGGTTATACTTTTAACCCAGTTGGTACTTCGAAAGTAACTCTAAAAATTAACAACATAAAGTTGGATATTGAAGCATTAGTAGTGAAAAATCTTTCTAAACCTCTAATTTTGGGACATAATTTTTTATCAAATTTTAACGCAATGATTGATTACAATAAAAATATTTTGAGTTTTTCAACAAACAACAACGATAAAGTAAGAGTTAATCTCAATCGACCTGATTTAGATGTTACATCTAAAAACCAAGTTCAGAAAGAGTATCTAATGGGTGTAGAAATTTCTGACGTCGAAAAAACAGTAAAACCTGTAATAAAATTAAAAGTTGCTCAAAAGTATATTGTAAAACCAAATACGCAAATAACGTTAAGATTGAAAACCTCGAATAATGTACCTGATTTAACAAAATGCATTTTTATTAAAAGAGACAGTTATTTATGTCCAAGAAATCTGTGTGTAGACACACCATTTTTGCAAAATGGGCACAATTTATACATTAAAATTGTCAATAAGGGATTTAGAACAGTTCCTATTTTAAAGCATTCTGTTATAGGTAAATTCGACGTTAATGAATCAATCAATACAAATACGACAAAGGATTCAATGTTATGCATTTCAGAAAAACGCAAATCAAAAACTGCTAATAAGTTTCAGTCCGATTTTCCTGTTCAATCGAAAATGTTACATCCTAATTTACAGACAAGTAACATAAATGAAATCGATAATATAGATTATCGAAGAAAAGTTGCGATGTTTAAATCAACTCGTAAAACTTCACACCAAAATAGAGACACAGCCGACCAAGTCGAATTAAAAAATGTAATATTCCCTGTATCCCAATTTTGTGGATTACAATATTCAAAGCAAAATGTATGCTTTTAGCATTTCTATTTAGTAGAAGTTTGTATAAAAGTTAAGCTGAAAAATCAAATATTTTGAGAAAAAAAAAATGAATTTTACATACTGCAGCATGCTATTAAATTAATTTTTACATGACTTCTAAATCTAAAGTTAAAAAATAAAATCCACACTGTAAAACAGCGGATTGTGTTATTTCGATGTCGAGGCAGCAAGCATTCCCGATAACGACAAAAAGTGTGCCGGAATGAAACTTCTAATTGTCGACAAATAATTTTTTACTTATTATGTGTAGGTACCAGCTTTAAATAAAAGCATAGTGCAGAGTTAAAGAGGATTTCCATATGTTTCCACCGTTCAAAACTAAGAGTACATAAAAAATCGAAGGTTATTATTTGGTTGCTTACAAAAATCGCGACATTAGTGGAAAATAAAGTAAAGCAGACTAATTAGTTGTATTTGACGCCGCGTGCCGGTGTGACCGACTTGCTTTATTGCACTCGTCTCGTCGCATCGCCGCGAAGGTGTCGATAAGAAAACTGCTGATTGATGAATTTTAATGTTTTTTTTTCTAAATGCACATGATAATTTACCTACATGGAATAACAAGTCGAAATGTTGCATTGGCTAATAATAATTAAACTTGATTTTACTATGGAAAAAAATGACAACTGATTTAAAAAGTGACCCAAGTTATTTTTTTGAATACGAATGGTAAATGATACATTTGTAATAAAGTATTTCTGAGGTGATATTTAAAACATTCAACACACATACTACTCGAATGAGACGATAGGACCCACACATCATAATAATGTGATTTTATTTTTACTTTATTTCTGCTGAATTTCAACCTGTTAAATAATTTTAACCTGCTATTTAATTGAGGTGAAAAACGCTAGCTGAGCGTAATACCCTATTATGTAAGTGGCACATAGAGTTTGTTTCTTTAACCGACCCGTTGTAATGAGTTTTATGAGTACTAAAGTTTCAACTTACATGCAGTTGAACTATTTTTGGTGCATCTGTACGAAGATGTCCAGCTCAAGATTCATGATTAAATAAAATAATTACTGGATTGCCAATGAAAAAATATTGGTATCTTTTATAAAGGAGTAATTTAAATACTCAAGAATTCAACAGGAAAAACAGTATAATTCAATGTTGGTAGGAGTATTAGCTCTCAAAGTAGTTGTTTCTGATTTTTCCCTTCTCAGTTGAGAAGTTTCTGATACAGAAAGGTCTGTACATGTTGAGAAATATTTGTTTTAGTGCCACACAGCAATACTATTTGCTGTTATCGATGTTAGGGCGGTGCATGATTTTTTCTCAAAGAACAAACCAAAAGCATTTTTGAATGCGAAACTAATAGCAGGCTGAAATAATTGAATGATGAAACCTTATACATACGTTTATTAGGTTTTGAAAATTGGGTCTTTGAAGCAAATCGATACTAGACTTCTTTAAACTCGGATATAAAAAGGTCCATATAAAGTAGCAAATTTGTCAATATTTTCAGGCAACGGGGATTCCTATTCCTGACAGCAACCGGTTATACGTTATCCTGGAAGTTTGCGTATTAGTTGCTTTAATCGTTTACCTTAATTCCGTTTATAGGATCGTCTCATTACGATGTACAATAAGTTGTACAAATTTCTAGCAGACTGACTACGACTACTTTTTGAAACAAATATTGAACTGCAGAGCAATTCAAAGTTACAAGTTACAAGCCCGATAAAGTCAAAATGCTCATAATTAAGTTATAAAAATGTTTACTTTTATTTGCTTAAATGAATTATCCTACAGTAGGATATATTTTGTTTTTTTTTGATTAGATAATTCTTTTCTTATGCCGCAGGCAGATGGTGATCACTTTGTTATTTAAGTCATCGCGGTACGAACGTTCACAAAAACTGCGTATGGATAAATATCATTGTAATTTCATTTTGACATGCAAATTTTTAGCATATGAGAATAATTATTAAGAAAAATTGCCATTGTTATTATAAAAGTGAAGAAGTGTACACTTGAGTTTTATATCGTGATTTTTTCATTGTATGAGTAAATCGATTGATTGAAGACTTTATGAAACAAAGCTGGGCTAAATACTTATTGAACATTGACAAATAAAGACTGGATTGCACGGTCAAAATGTCAACAGACTACTTATTACCTATGCTGGTTTTTATACTATTTGGAAAATAGTAAGACAGATACATGGTATATTTTGAATTATACCACACGAAATAAAAAGTTACACACAAAAATACATCAGCTCTTGGACTAAAGCAAAAGCGAACATCGCTGCTTATCGTCCGGCTGATAATCCGAATGATGACAAACTTTAGCCTTGATTCCGCTTAGTAAGGCAAAGTGAAACTAAGACGGACAATGCAAATTTGTGGTAATGCAATAATCAGAGTTTATTTTTTATTAAAAATAAACCAAGCCAGAAATGATTTAAGTTAATCATTTAATACTTGCGTTTGCATACTAATAACATATTTTTATTTTTACAGAAACAATGAGGGAAAAGCATTTGATTGAGGACATTACATCCAATTTTTGATAAAAAAATCTTCTCCAAAAGGATTTGAAGTTAATTAGAAACGGTTAAGGTTTCTGTATTTTTTGAAACAGGCAAATACGTTCTACTTTCCATAACATGAAAACTAGAGCGTCTAGAGCGAGTCGTTTATATTTACGGAGTTCAAACTTTTTAGTTTCAGGACCGGATTCCCGATTATTTTTACATGTCAATTAACTTTATAAAGTAATACGCAAGATTGCATGCAAATTAGAATTTTAATATAAGTATATTAGGCCTTAATGAACACATATTAACCTTTGTTCTTGTTTTCATTATATGTAAAAAAACCATGCACTTGAGGGAGCCATAAGGAGCCAATGTACTAAGTGACGCTGTGCAAAGCCAGTATTGGAAGACCAATAAAGATGACACTTAACCTTATCACCAACGTCAACCACGTGATGTTAATGAAACTTAAGCAGGAAGGACTATGAAATTGACATTGCTAGACTTCAACTACTGTACTATTTGGTGACCAATGAGGGACAAAGTCATGGACAGGGCAATTTATGATTGTGACAAAAATTTTTGTGCGAACAATGGCGCAATACAAATCGCAAAATCAAAACTGCGTATATTGAAGTATATGGTGCGTAGTTAAGCGCTCCCCAAGATTTCAAATGTGTTATGTTAATTTAAGGGTTAGTTTAATGATTAGGATTACTATAATTTTTAGGTACGACGAAGCGATGACGGAAAATGGAGAAAGTAAGCTTTTTAGAAAATATATGAAAAAGAAAATTAAAATTAAAATCAAAATTTTCTCTTACTCCATTTTTCTAATAATATTATAATAAGATGAATTTTATATAAGGCTAGCGATAACTAGATTAATAATTAGCATTGTCAAATGTAGGAGTTACCTCTCTTAGTTTAAACTGGAGGACCAGTTTCATGGAGGAGGGGCAAATGTCACGAAGGATAATAAATCAAATTTATTACTTGAACGGAAACATTAAAAAATGTTTATATTACTTGAGCGGAAACATTAAAACTGTGGAATGCGGTCGGAGTGCAACTGCAATTAAGATGCATTTGCTGAATTGCGAAATAATGTGGAATGTTTTCCAAGTACCGATGGTCGAAGGTCGTCACGAGTTGTCGGCTAGACGAGGCCAGGTCTGGGAGTTTTGATTGGTGGAATCAGTGTCTGGAATGCTATAAAAAAGAGGTTGCACCCTAGAGAGGGGTTCAGTTCAGTTCAATTCAATCAGTTCATTCCAATCAATCCAGTTTTTCTGTGCACCACGTCGGAGAAGGCAGTACCTAGCCAGAAGACTCCGCTCACGCCACAGAATGTAGTCGTCCTGAATTCTGCAACCCGCACCGGGTTTACAAATTAATTAAATAGTAAACCATCTCTTAAACTATAATAAATCGCAAGTGCCAAACCCTCCACGAAGCTGCCCTCATAATTGTTTTACAAATGTAAGTACAGATTTGTTATTGTAATATTTTGTGCATGTAAAAGGTATTGTTTAAAGTGTTACTTTGGGAATTATGTTGAAGGTTTTATTCCGATTCACCAAGTTGATAAACCAACCATTTTGTCAATTAGTTTTAACTATTATTTAGTTATTAAATTATATTTTTCTACCAAGTGGTTTGATTCTACCTCTGAAACAAGATCTCGGTAAAGGCGTTTATTAAAGTAATAAACGCACGTCTCGTTTAACTTGTTGGGCCAAAAGGGCTTTTCAATTTAAACGTGACAATATTTGCAAGCAAAACCAGTGTTTTCTTAAAGAGTTTTGCTACAAAGTAAATAAGTTGAGTAGAGACATTAAATGAGGTTATAAATGTAACTTACCAGATTTTTGGACTGTGGCTACTGATAAAGTATTGTTATCACGATTTATTTTATAAAAAAATAAACTTGTTTTGAAAGTTTGGTAGCACTGCCGGATATAACGACCGCTTGGCGCGAGTTTTAAAATTTCCGAATTTTAGATCCGTTTTGCGTCTTAATGGTCAAATCTACGGTATTGAAAAAATTACAAGTTGATAGCCGAAAATGTGCTCTACAACTTTTATCTAAAGCGTTTTTCCATTAAATGAACCGTAGAGGCGCAAAAAAATCAAAACCGTTTTCCCATGTTGATCTCCTATGTCCAGGGTGCTCTTGGACACCTGGTATATGTTAAATGATACTTTGATAAGTTTTTATCTATTAAAAAAAGTTTACATCACGCTGTATTTCAATACATTCTTGTATTTTAATGGCACTAAATTAAAATGTAAATTACGGTTAGTCCTAACTTAAAATATTGTTTGTCAAGTTTTCTCTTCTGCCATTAATTAAAGCTACTGGAATCACAAGTAATATTCACTTACTAAATTTCAGGGTTGCTGTTCAGTCCAGACACAGGCAATATTATTTTTGGCAGTGCATGTGATGGATGGGGTTTTACAACCAAAGACATTTGCCGCATGATAATAGATAAAGTGAAAAATGAGACAGTAGAGACCCTTAAGTCAAGAAAATGTGGAATTTTGATTTTTGGGTGGACTCTCAAGGCAACGTCAAGTCTGGAGCCGTGACAAAACAAAAGACAAACATATTTTTACAGTTTTGTCTTCGCAGTATTCTACAAGTCTATCAGACGGTTCCTATCAAGATGAATAAAACCGATCTACCTAAAATCTTAAAGACACTAAAAATAACGAATCCAACGCGAGAAATGCTGTTTACGACCAATCGCAGGCAACAAATGAAATTACTTCTGTCTACTTGGAGTCCTCTTGCTAAAAAAGTATTTCTTCAAACATTAAATGTAATTCCCTCACCTAAAGAGATAAATTCACCTACTTGAATTCATGTGTAGAGAGACCTTTATGCCCTACCTGAAACGATTAGATATAGCCTGTCCAACCTATTGCTACGTTTCAAAGCTATTTTCGGTTGATAAGCTGTCTTTAGAAAAGGAGGCTTTTATTAACGTCGTATATTAATTATTATATATATTATAAACGTCAGTCATCAGATGCGTAGAACTAGACCGATAGTTTCATCGGCGCATCGCGCTAACCCGAGGGAACAATCAACAACTGACCAAGAATGTTCCTCGTCATCTACGACCGATGAAGATAAGATTAAATTAATTGAAGATGAACTAGTGATTATCGGTATGACAAGTATATGCTTTGACGAAGGACTATTTGCCAGAAGAATCAAAACTAGCAGAAAATCCTGATGCTTTTGTTGCAACTAATAGAAGTGTCAGCACATTTACAATAAAAAAAACTATATATTTTGGTTGGAAAGGACATGGTTGAGACGGATTGGGTACCTGCTGGAAAAAATTGTGGTATTGACGGCGTCCTCACTGGCGTAAATCGAACCGCGACATTATCTACTCAATTAAATGTAGTGCCGTTGTTTGAGCATCAGGTTCTGCTCCCCGTTGTGCGCTATGCAATTGAACCAGTTGATCCAAAACATCTACCAGTTTTACGCCATGGCTTAAAACTGTTAAGCCAGACGGACTCCGGCATACAAGTAATGATTCAGGAAACGGGTGAATTAATTCTTCTTACAGCTGGAGATGTTCACTTAGAAAAGTGTATCAAAGATCTAAAAATGAAATTTGCCAAAGTTAAATTCAATGTGTCACCACCTATGATCGCATTAAGAGAAACAGTTCTTAATAAATGTTTTGAGTATATGAAAGATAAACGCCTCCAAACCGAACAAATCGTCATGTCTGTAAAAGTGGTTTCATTACCTTCACCACTGGCAGAAATAATCAGTAAGAACCACGAATTGCTTACTACCATTGAAGAATATGAACAATATGGTTTTATGGTAACTAAAGCACCACCCCCGAAACCAAAAGTGTTTAAAAGCCAACGGACAAATAAAGCTATAGAACAGCTAAAATCTCAACTTAAGACGGCTTGTGAGGACGTAGGAACCGGATGGGCAACCCTTTACGATAAAATCTGGATAACGATGCTTTCCTGGCTACAGAAGTGCGACTAATGGAACCCAGTTTCACCACTAGTATCCGAGTAGTTCCAGCTATTTTGGGTAACTTTTTGCGTTTCCGTTTTTGGGTGGTACAGAAATACTTTAATATTCATAATGTATACAAGTACTTCCTGGTATCCAAGTAAATTTTCTAGGCATTATTAGGTATTCTTTTAGCCTTTGTATTTTGTTTATATAAATGAAAAAAAATCCATACATTTTAGCCATATTTAAAACTGTCGTGGGTGAACATTAGATTGGACTTATTTTACCTGTTGTGTATATTTGCCAAAAACGAATTTTAAATATGGCCAAGAACAGTTTAACTTTTATCTTACAACTTTTATTTATCTTACTACTCAACTTTAACTATTTACTTGACTGCATTTTAGGCTAAAGTATTTATCTACCGATCTAGGTACAGCACAGTGAATTTTCCGGCACCGTTTGCTAGGTCAGCAAGTTGAAAGTGATCCACAAGCAGAGGTATCAATTTAACAGATCATAAGATCGCTTTAACATTGCTGAAGTTGAATACAGCGTAATGTTTTTAAAGTGTTTTTTTAATAATGAAGTCCTAGAAGCTGTGGTTAGATTTTAAACCATTTAAATGACCTACGGTGTATTCGTACCAAAGTATGCTACAATTGAGATTTACTTTGATTGAGGAAAATACATAAACGACGTTAAGCCTAAAAAAGATTTTGGCATACCTGCTAGATTTTTTGTGTTTAATTAACTCATCTAAAATGCATCTCTTTGTAGCATATTAGGAGTTTTAAACTTCATTCTAATTAAAACAATATCGTGGCACTTTGTAACACATGCACCCTGCATGGTCGTACACTAACTACTACACTACTAATTGCGCTACGAAAACTGGACGAAAATTATCTATCTTATTTCGTGATTAAATAGATATAAATATTCAATCAGATTTAAATAGACTTCTGGTAATCACATATAAACGAATTGCTGGGGCGAATTGCTAAAGGTCTGCCTGTACGTTTAATGTCTACGCACATAATTCCGTATACGCGTATGCCAGGCACGCTAGCATAAGTTGGTTGGTCGTGGGACATTCGACTCTGCAAAAAATGTTTTTTGAACCATCTAGTATAGTAACATTTTTAAACTATGCAACTTGACCAACTTTTCTATTCAATCCTCCCATGAACTGATAGGAGACACCAAATTTTAAAATGTTTTTTGTTTTGCTCAAACAAGCTGAGACACCCAGTATAGTTTCTATACTAACCTAACGTACTGCTGTCTGGACATCTGCAGATAACATAAGTAATGCGATTTTCCAGTCCTAATGTTTTGAAGGGCCAGAAGGGATCAATCCCTTGGTGCTCTGCATATCCTCATTTCGCTGATTGGTTCACAAGTTTTTACCAGCGTTTTTACAAATTGATGATAAGGCTGAAGAAGAGTGCAAGAAGCTTAAGACAGAAGTGAAACCGGCTCTGATTACAATTAACATGGAAAATATTATCGTATATATCAGCGTTTGCTCTTTAGCTATTTTTTATGACAGTACTTTTATTCGACAGGCACCAGATAATTATTGCAAACTTTTACAACCTGCCAAGTAATGATGGATAGGATTCTTATCGGGAAATGCGTATGGGTTGTTTAGTGGAGTTGTAAAAGTACTTTACGGCCTGCTTACCCTCGATCTTTTATTAATGCTTAGCTCGGTGGTATGAAGGTCGTCTGAGTTCAAAGATGCTGACCATGGATTCCGGTATCTCGATGGACAAGCGCATAATGGTTGAGTCCAGTTCAGTCTCACGTACACTGCATTACACACCTAAAATATTGTGATTAACACATTAGAGGTTGTCCTGAAAGTGAAAAGTGGAGAATAGACAAGTTTGGTGTATAAGGATTGATATTTTTTAGTGGAAACTAGTTGTCGATAGGACATCTTGTATATTGTGCACCAAAATTTGATATATTTTTCAGTTTTTTTCCATGATGTGTAACACATATGCGTATCAAAAGATTACCAAGTTGATTACCATGTCAAATCGTTTGGCTTGTTAATCCAGCTTAAACACAAATTGGTGAATGTTATCAACATGTTACTTATCAGCATCATTTTGGTACATATGTTATCACAAACAACTTTTTTTTTTCTCATTAAGTTTACCTGTTAAATTGCGCACTCTGGCAACAGGTAAATGTGTTGGTTGTGTGTATTATAGTGGTACTTGGTGGGTTTTACTAAAGCAGCACCAGTTTCAACAGGCAGGGGCAGCAACTACTGAAACAAAAAAAAAACGTTATCACTTCTTGATATGACATTTTAAAAATATACCAAGTTAGCAGTATACTGCATTAAACGTATTTATTGCAAGTGTAAGAAAATTGTTGTGTTTCCTTTATTGTGTTTTTTTTTCAAGTTTTAAGATAAAAGTTAAACTGTTCTTGGCCATATTTAAAATTCGTTTTTGGCAAATATACACAACAGGTAAAATAAGTTCATCTAAATTTATGTTCACCCACGACAGTTTTAAATATGGCTAAAATTTAGGGATTTTTTTTTCATCCATATAAACAAAATACAAAGGCTAAAGGAATACCTAATAATGCATAGAGAACTTAATTGGATACCAGGAAGTACTTGTATATATTAGGCATTATTAGGTATTCCTTTAGCCTTTGTATTTTGTTTATATAAATGAAAAAAAATCCATACATTTTAGCCATATTTAAAACTGTCGCGGGTGAACATTAGATTGGACTTATTTTACCTGTTGTGTATATTTGCCAAAAACGAATTTTAAATATGGCCAAGAACAGTTTAACTTTTATCTTACAACTTTTATATTACAACGTTTAACTACTTACTTGACTGCATTTTAGGCTAAAGTATTTATCTACCGATCTAGGTACAGCACAGTGAATTTTCCAGCACTATTTGCTAGGTCAGCAAGTTGAATTATCAACAAGCAGAGGTATCAACTTAACAGATCATAAGATCGCTTTAACATTACTAAAGTTGAATACAGGGTAGGGTTTTTAAAGTTTTTTTTAATAATGAAGTCTTAGAAGCTGTGGTTAGATTTTAAACCATCTAAATGACTTACGGTGTATTCGTACCAAAGTATGCTACAATTGAGATTTATTTTGATTGAGGAGAATACATAAACGACGTTAAGCCTAAGAAAGATTTTAGCATACCTGCTAGATTTTTTGTTTTCAGTTAACTCTTCTAAAATGCATCTTTTTGTAGCATATTAGGAGTTTTAAATTTCATTCTAATTAAAACAATATCGTGGCACTTTATAACACATGCACCCTGCATGCTCGTATACTAACTACTATTCTACTAATAGCGCTGTGAAAACTGGACGAAAATTATCTTAAACGAACTTAATAAATAGCTTTCGTGATTAGATATAAATATTCAATCAGATTTAGATAGACTTCTTGTAATCACATATAAACTAATTGCTTTTGCATATACTGAATTCGATTAATCCCATAATGCTGATTCTGCAAGTTCTCGGGCTTTTTGCCAGGGGAATGGGGGAAGGTCCAAACTCCGTGTAGTTCTCAAAGGTCTGCCTCTACGTTTAATGTCTACGCACATCATTCCGTATACGCGTATGCCAGGTACGCTAGCATAAGTTGGTTAGTCGTGGAACTTTGGACCCTCTACAAAAAATGTTTTTTGTACCATCTAGTATACTATAATTTTTAAACTATGCAACTTGACTAACTTTTCTATTCAAGCCTCCCATGAACTGATATGAGACACCAAATCTAACCTAACCTAACCTAACCTAACCTAACGTACTGCTGTCTGGACATCTGCAGATAACCAAGTAATGCGATTTTCCAGTCCTAATATTTTAAAGGGCCAGAAGGGAACAATCCCTTGGTGCTCTGCATATCCTCATGTCGCTGGTTGGTTCACAAGTTTTTACCAGCGTTATAGCCTTCTAAAAAGTAAATATTTATCACATAATAAATCTATAAAAATTTAAAGAATCAACTTTGTGGGGGTGTCGGGAAATGTATTCAACAATTTCTGCCATAATTTAAGAAATGTAGGAAATGCTTTCTGCACACTCTTCACCATTCTTTTGTTTTGTTGTTTCTGGCCTTATGTTGCACCTTGTACAAAAATGGATTTTTCAAGTTCATCACATTTAGTGATTGGTTTCTTTTTTTCACTTTTTGTATGTTGGTTGTATGTATGTTTGTTTCTGCATAAACCCTCAAGGTAAATGAAGTACGTTCTTAAATGAGTAATTGGAATGCATAATACATTATTTCAGAATTCAAACCCGAGGCTATCTTGCAGTTGTTATTTATGCGGACCAATAATTGCCTATGTCTAGACTTTAGCTGGATACTATTCTTATATCACTTTCATGAACAGTAAAAGTCCCGATTAACATAATGAATTCAAGATCTCGTTTCAAGTTAATATTCTGTCTCCTAACCACCACATGTCTGGAAGGTTAGGCAATACTCCAATAAAGTTAAGTGATCTAGAAATCACTTCTTGTGCCAAAATATTTATCGTATTTTATCAGTTTTCTGAATCTCGAATTTCGGATAGAATGTCCGGTTTAATAAGGTAATAGTTTATCGTTTCCAAATGTATCTAAACGAAATTATTCAGTTTGGTTTTATATGGTCGATCAAGCTGCCCGATCTATTTATTTTAATAGTTGTTTACCGTATATAACTTTGTGTCCAGTTTATCTGGTATGGCTGTGTAATATTCTATCGTACTTTATTCTTGAAAGCAATACAATGCTACATTAGTTTCTATACGTATACGCATCAGATGCAGCATATTCTATACATTATCGTGTTTACTTAAGAAAAATGTAACTCGTTTCGAATGGTTTTATGATTACTGTTTAGCTTACCTGGTTCAATTAAATTAGGAGTCGGTTTACCTACTATGGTGAATACAGCTCATGGGTAAGTGCTAAGGAGGTAAATTGGCCGAGTCTGATTTTGCGGTGTCTGATTCTCTAAATATACAATTCAGGTTTCCCTATCAGCCTAGGTGGTTCCAAAGCCAAAATTGGAAAATATTCTAGTCAAGTTTTGGGAAACAAAAAAGTGTGAAAATTTGAAATTTAAAACTCGCCTAAAGAGGAAACTGTGGAAAATATATTTAAAAGAACAACAATTACGTTACCAGAGGGTCATTTTCAGGTCGGCTTACCCTTCAGTAATCCAAATGATTACTTACAGCTAGGAGAACCTATTAACAAAGCGTACAAACGACATCTAAATCTCCAGAGAAGTTTTTCATCCAACAAAGTATTGTTGGCGGACTATAAAGCCTTTACATTAAAGTATATCCAAAACCGGTATGCGGAAGAAGTCTCCCTGACCTTTAAAAATTAACATTTACCGAAGAAGTATTTTATTCCCCATTATTGCGTAATTAATAATCCAAGTGTTTCTACAAAGTTAAGGGTGGTGCTTGATGTTAGCATGAAAACATCTTTGTGTTTTTTACTTAACGATGTGGTTTTAAAAGGCTACACAGTGCATTCGAAATTAGTGGATATTTCATGTAGATTTCGTTGTTTTAATATGTTTTGACTTGTGATATTAAAAAGATGTTTTTGCAAGTTAGAGTAAACCCAGATCACCATCATCATGTTATGTTTTGTTGTGATTCCAAATTTTTCAAAGTTAAACCGTGGTTTTTGCTTTATCGTTAAATGTCGGAGAACAACCAAACAAATTCGGCCGACAATGCGAACAAATTGGGACACGAAGACGACACTAACACAAAACGGGGTGACAAGAAATCCGTTTTTAACTTTTCTTTTCTGCGAGACATGAGAAAAAACGTTTAAGGTAGGTCGTGTAAGCAGCTCTCGTCAAAGAAACAAGTAACCGTATCGGCACATGGCTCAAAGAGTCGCGCCCATCGTACGTCGACGAAGAAGATCGAAATTGCGACGTCGCCGCATATCGAGTAACCAAAACTTACGAAAAAGTCGCACTCGATAGTTCTCTTCCGAATCCAAATATTTTTTATTTCTGTTTTTGTAACCCGTATAAAAAGTTCAAAGAGAAAACAGATGATCAAAATCCGGACGTCGCACACTGGTAGGTTTTTTAAAATCAGTGGCATAAAAGAAATACTTGGAGTTTTATATATTTGGCTAAATATCATTCAAATGTCAAACCATGCTTTCAAAGAACAAGTTGGGTATGATAGAATGTCACATTCTTTTATTATTGTTTGACAGTGATCCGTCAAACTCAAATACATTATTTTTTTCCAGTAAGTTTTTTTGGATACCTTACGAAGGTTTGGTTGTTATAATTGTAAAATGTAGTTCCAAATTAATAGTTACATTCAGTTATTATTGGTACAAGTAAGAGGATCAATATTATTAATTTGACGGTCCATAAATTATTTTTCTAGTTTAATTAGCTCTGGTGTTTCGTAAATGAACTGTAATTTTAAAAGACGACGAAAAAACGAAGCGATGAAGTTCTTACATTTTGTCAAATTACTTAATTATTTTTATTGGTTTCTGTACGACATACCAGGTGTCCAAGAGCACCCTGGACATACGAGATTAACCCTCCGTTAGTCTGTTGCCATTTTTTTCGAGTTTGGTCTGGTAGGGTCTAATGAACCCCACAAAATAAAATTGGAAGGAACCCTCGTTCATAATAAGCTTTTGAGCTTTAATTCAAATTTAAATTCCTAATAGGAACTATGCTAAACAACTATCAATATGATTAACTGGTAATAAGCAATGTTCTAGCAACCTGCAGACCGTCAAGAACTTAAATAAACCTTTTACTGACACGTGCAGACACGAAACGGTTTTAGCGGAAGCTTTAAATTGTGTTTCCATTTACTGTGCTATCTTAAACCAATAAATAACACCCGCCAATAGAAGAAAATGTTCCATAAATTTGAATACATATAATGGCAATGTATTTCTCTCGACACTTGCAATAAATACGTTTAATGCAGTATACTGCTAACTTGGTATATTTTTAAAATGTCATATCAAGAAGTGATAACGTTTTTTTTTTGTTTCAGTAGTTGCCGACACAGATGTTGCCAGAGTGCGCAATTTAACAGGTAAACTTAATGAGAAAAAAAAAAGTTGTTTGTGATAACATATGTACCAAAATGATGCTGATAAGTAACATGTTGATAACATTCACCAATTTGTGTTTAAGCTGGATTAACAAGCCAAACGATTTGACATGGTAATCAACTTGGTAATCTTTTGATACGCATATGTGTTACACATCATGGAAAAAAACTGAAAAATATATCAAATTTTGGTGCACAATATACAAGATGTCCTATCGACAACTAGTTTCCACTAAAAAATATCAATCCTTATACACCAAACTTGTCTATTCTCCACTTTTCACTTTCAGGACAACCTCTAATGTGTTAATCACAATATTTTAGGTGTGTAATGCAGTGTACGTGAGACTGAACTGGACTCAACCATTATGCGCTTGTCCATCGAGATACCGGAATCCATGGTCAGCATCTTTGAACTCAGACGACCTTCATACCACCGAGCTAAGCATTAATAAAAGATCGAGGGTAAGCAGGCCGTAAAGTACTTTTACAACTCCACTAAACAACCCATACGCATTTCCCGATAAGAATCCTATCCATCATTACTTGGCAGGTTGTAAAAGTTTGCAATAATTATCTGGTGCCTGTCGAATAAAAGTACTGTCATAAAAAATAGCTAAAGAGCAAACGCTGATATATACGATAATATTTTCCATGTTAATTGTAATCAGAGCCGGTTTCACTTCTGTCTTAAGCTTCTTGCACTCTTCTTCAGCCTTATCATCAATTTGTAAAAACGCTGGTAAAAACTTGTGAACCAATCAGCGAAATGAGGATATGCAGAGCACCAAGGGATTGATCCCTTCTGGCCCTTCAAAACATTAGGACTGGAAAATCGCATTACTTATGTTATCTGCAGATGTCCAGACAGCAGTACGTTAGGTTAGTATAGAAACTATACTGGGTGTCTCAGCTTGTTTGAGCAAAACAAAAAACATTTTAAAATTTGGTGTCTCCTATCAGTTCATGGGAGGATTGAATAGAAAAGTTGGTCAAGTTGCATAGTTTAAAAATGTTACTATACTAGATGGTTCAAAAAACATTTTTTGCAGAGTCGAATGTCCCACGACCAACCAACTTATGCTAGCGTGCCTGGCATACGCGTATACGGAATTATGTGCGTAGACATTAAACGTACAGGCAGACCTTTAGCAATTCGCCCCAGCAATTCGTTTATATGTGATTACCAGAAGTCTATTTAAATCTGATTGAATATTTATATCTATTTAATCACGAAATAAGATAGATAATTTTCGTCCAGTTTTCGTAGCGCAATTAGTAGTGTAGTAGTTAGTGTACGACCATGCAGGGTGCATGTGTTACAAAGTGCCACGATATTGTTTTAATTAGAATGAAGTTTAAAACTCCTAATATGCTACAAAGAGATGCATTTTAGATGAGTTAATTAAACACAAAAAATCTAGCAGGTATGCCAAAATCTTTTTTAGGCTTAACGTCGTTTATGTATTTTCCTCAATCAAAGTAAATCTCAATTGTAGCATACTTTGGTACGAATACACCGTAGGTCATTTAAATGGTTTAAAATCTAACCACAGCTTCTAGGACTTCATTATTAAAAAAACACTTTAAAAACATTACGCTGTATTCAACTTCAGCAATGTTAAAGCGATCTTATGATCTGTTAAATTGATACCTCTGCTTGTGGATCACTTTCAACTTGCTGACCTAGCAAACGGTGCCGGAAAATTCACTGTGCTGTACCTAGATCGGTAGATAAATACTTTAGCCTAAAATGCAGTCAAGTAAATAGTTAAAGTTGAGTAGTAAGATAAATAAAAGTTGTAAGATAAAAGTTAAACTGTTCTTGGCCATATTTAAAATTCGTTTTTGGCAAATATACACAACAGGTAAAATAAGTCCAATCTAATGTTCACCCACGACAGTTTTAAATATGGCTAAAATGTATGGATTTTTTTTCATTTATATAAACAAAATACAAAGGCTAAAAGAATACCTAATAATGCCTAGAAAATTTACTTGGATACCAGGAAGTACTTGTATACATTATGAATATTAAAGTATTTCTGTACCACCCAAAAACGGAAACGCAAAAAGTTACCCAAAATAGCTGGAACTACTCGGATACTAGTGGTGAAACTGGGTTCCATTAGTCGCACTTCTGTAGCCAGGAAAGCATCGTTATCCAGATTTTATCGTAAAGGGTTGCCCATCCGGTTCCTACGTCCTCACAAGCCGTCTTAAGTTGAGATTTTAGCTGTTCTATAGCTTTATTTGTCCGTTGGCTTTTAAACACTTTTGGTTTCGGGGGTGGTGCTTTAGTTACCATAAAACCATATTGTTCATATTCTTCAATGGTAGTAAGCAATTCGTGGTTCTTACTGATTATTTCTGCCAGTGGTGAAGGTAATGAAACCACTTTTACAGACATGACGATTTGTTCGGTTTGGAGGCGTTTATCTTTCATATACTCAAAACATTTATTAAGAACTGTTTCTCTTAATGCGATCATAGGTGGTGACACATTGAATTTAACTTTGGCAAATTTCATTTTTAGATCTTTGATACACTTTTCTAAGTGAACATCTCCAGCTGTAAGAAGAATTAATTCACCCGTTTCCTGAATCATTACTTGTATGCCGGAGTCCGTCTGGCTTAACAGTTTTAAGCCATGGCGTAAAACTGGTAGATGTTTTGGATCAACTGGTTCAATTGCATAGCGCACAACGGGGAGCAGAACCTGATGCTCAAACAACGGCACTACATTTAATTGAGTAGATAATGTCGCGGTTCGATTTACGCCAGTGAGGACGCCGTCAATACCACAATTTTTTCCAGCAGGTACCCAATCCGTCTCAACCATGTCCTTTCCAACCAAAATATATAGTTTTTTTTATTGTAAATGTGCTGACACTTCTATTAGTTGCAACAAAAGCATCAGGATTTTCTGCTAGTTTTGATTCTTCTGGCAAATAGTCCTTCGTCAAAGCATATACTTGTCCTATTCGTAACGATCCGACAAGCACCCTTGTCATACCGATAATCACTAGTTCATCTTCAATTAATTTAATCTTATCTTCATCGGTCGTAGATGACGAGGAACATTCTTGGTCAGTTGTTGATTGTTCCCTCGGGTTAGCGCGATGCGCCGATGAAACTATCGGTCTAGTTCTACGCATCTGATGACTGACGTTTATAATATATATAATAATTAATATACGACGTTAATAAAAGCCTCCTTTTCTAAAGACAGCTTATCAACCGAAAATAGCTTTGAAACGTAGCAATAGGTTGGACAGGCTATATCTAATCGTTTCAGGTAGGGCATAAAGGTCTCTCTACACATGAATGCAAGTAGGTGAATTTATCTCTTTAGGTGAGGGAATTACATTTAATGTTTGAAGAAATACTTTTTTAGCAAGAGGACTCCAAGTAGACAGAAGTAATTTCATTTGTTGCCTGCGATTGGTCGTAAACAGCATTTCTCGCGTTGGATTCGTTATTTTTAGTGTCTTTAAGATTTTAGGTAGATCGGTTTTATTCATCTTGATAGGAACCGTCTGATAGACTTGTAGAATACTGCGAAGACAAAACTGTAAAAATATGTTTGTCTTTTGTTTTGTCACGGCTCCAGACTTGACGTTGCCTTGAGAGTCCACCCAAAAATCAAAATTCCACATTTTCTTGACTTAAGGGTCTCTACTGTCTCATTTTTCACTTTATCTATTATCATGCGGCAAATGTCTTTGGTTGTAAAACCCCATCCATCACATGCACTGCCAAAAATAATATTGCCTGTGTCTGGACTGAACAGCAACCCTGAAATTTAGTAAGTGAATATTACTTGTGATTCCAGTAGCTTTAATTAATGGCAGAAGAGAAAACTTGACAAACAATATTTTAAGTTAGGACTAACCGTAATTTACATTTTAATTTAGTGCCATTAAAATACAAGAATGTATTGAAATACAGCGTGATGGAAACTTTTTTTAATAGATAAAAACTTATCAAAGTATCATTTAACATATACCAGGTGTCCAAGAGCACCCTGGACATAGGAGATCAACATGGGAAAACGGTTTTGATTTTTTTGCGCCTGTACGGTTCATTTAATGGAAAAACGCTTTAGATAAAAGTTGTAGAGCACATTTTCGGCTATCAACTTGTAATTTTTTCAATACCGTAGATTTGACCATTAAGACGCAAAACGGATCTAAAATTCGGAAATTTTAAAACTCGCGCCAAGCGGTCGTTATATCCGGCAGTGCTACCAAACTTTCAAAACAAGTTTATTTTTTTATAAAATAAATCGTGATAACAATACTTTATCAGTAGCCACAGTCCAAAAATCTGGTAAGTTACATTTATAACCTCATTTAATGTCTCTACTCAACTTATTTACTTTGTAGCAAAACTCTTTAAGAAAACACTGGTTTTGCTTGCAAATATTGTCACGTTTAAATTGAAAAGCCCTTTTGGCCCAACAAGTTAAACGAGACGTGCGTTTATTACTTTAATAAACGCCTTTACCGAGATCTTGTTTCAGAGGTAGAATCAAACCACTTGGTAGAAAAATATAATTTAATAACTAAATAATAGTTAAAACTAATTGACAAAATGGTTGGTTTATCAACTTGGTGAATCGGAATAAAACCTTCAACATAATTCCCAAAGTAACACTTTAAACAATACCTTTTACATGCACAAAATATTACAATAACAAATCTGTACTTACATTTGTAAAACAATTATGAGGGCAGCTTCGTGGAGGGTTTGGCACTTGCGATTTATTATAGTTTAAGAGATGGTTTACTATTTAATTAATTTGTAAACCCGGTGCGGGTTGCAGAATTCAGGACGACTACATTCTGTGGCGTGAGCGGAGTCTTCTGGCTAGGTACTGCCTTCTCCGACGTGGTGCACAGAAAAACTGGATTGATTGGAATGAACTGATTGAATTGAACTGAACTGAACCCCTCTCTAGGGTGCAACCTCTTTTTTATAGCATTCCAGACACTGATTCCACCAATCAAAACTCCCAGACCTGGCCTCGTCTAGCCGACAACTCGTGACGACCTTCGACCATCGGTACTTGGAAAACATTCCACATTATTTCGCAATTCAGCAAATGCATCTTAATTGCAGTTGCACTCCGACCGCATTCCACAGTTTTAATGTTTCCGCTCAAGTAATATAAACATTTTTTAATGTTTCCGTTCAAGTAATAAATTTGATTTATTATCCTTCGTGACATTTGCCCCTCCTCCATGAAACTGGCCCTCCAGTTTAAACTAAGAGAGGTAACTCCTACATTTGACAATGCTAATTATTAATCTAGTTATCGCTAGCCTTATATAAAATTCATCTTATTATAATATTATTAGAAAAATGGAGTAAGAGAAAATTTTGATTTTAATTTTAATTTTCTTTTTCATATATTTTCTAAAAAGCTTACTTTCTCCATTTTTCGTCATCGCTTCGTCGTACCTAAAAATTATAGTAATCCTAATCATTAAACTAACCCTTAAATTAACATAACACATTTGAAATCTTGGGGAGCGCTTAACTACGCACCATATACTTCAATATACGCAGTTTTGATTTTGCGATTTGTATTGCGCCATTGTTCGCACAAAAATTTTTGTCACAATCATAAATTGCCCTGTCCATGACTTTGTCCCTCATTGGTCACCAAATAGTACAGTAGTTGAAGTCTAGCAATGTCAATTTCATAGTCCTTCCTGCTTAAGTTTCATTAACATCACGTGGTTGACGTTGGTGATAAGGTTAAGTGTCATCTTTATTGGTCTTCCAATACTGGCTTTGCACAGCGTCACTTAGTACATTGGCTCCTTATGGCTCCCTCAAGTGCATGGTTTTTTTACATATAATGAAAACAAGAACAAAGGTTAATATGTGTTCATTAAGGCCTAATATACTTATATTAAAATTCTAATTTGCATGCAATCTTGCGTATTACTTTATAAAGTTAATTGACATGTAAAAATAATCGGGAATCCGGTCCTGAAACTAAAAAGTTTGAACTCCGTAAATATAAACGACTCGCTCTAGACGCTCTAGTTTTCATGTTATGGAAAGTAGAACGTATTTGCCTGTTTCAAAAAATACAGAAACCTTAACCGTTTCTAATTAACTTCAAATCCTTTTGGAGAAGATTTTTTTATCAAAAATTGGATGTAATGTCCTCAATCAAATGCTTTTCCCTCATTGTTTCTGTAAAAATAAAAATATGTTATTAGTATGCAAACGCAAGTATTAAATGATTAACTTAAATCATTTCTGGCTTGGTTTATTTTTAATAAAAAATAAACTCTGATTATTGCATTACCACAAATTTGCATTGTCCGTCTTAGTTTCACTTTGCCTTACTAAGCGGAATCAAGGCTAAAGTTTGTCATCATTCGGATTATCAGCCGGACGATAAGCAGCGATGTTCGCTTTTGCTTTAGTCCAAGAGCTGATGTATTTTTGTGTGTAACTTTTTATTTCGTGTGGTATAATTCAAAATATACCATGTATCTGTCTTACTATTTTCCAAATAGTATAAAAACCAGCATAGGTAATAAGTAGTCTGTTGACATTTTGACCGTGCAATCCAGTCTTTATTTGTCAATGTTCAATAAGTATTTAGCCCAGCTTTGTTTCATAAAGTCTTCAATCAATCGATTTACTCATACAATGAAAAAATCACGATATAAAACTCAAGTGTACACTTCTTCACTTTTATAATAACAATGGCAATTTTTCTTAATAATTATTCTCATATGCTAAAAATTTGCATGTCAAAATGAAATTACAATGATATTTATCCATACGCAGTTTTTGTGAACGTTCGTACCGCGATGACTTAAATAACAAAGTGATCACCATCTGCCTGCGGCATAAGTAAAGAATTATCTAATCAAAAAAAAACAAAATATATCCTACTGTAGGATAATTCATTTAAGCAAATAAAAGTAAACATTTTTATAACTTAATTATGAGCATTTTGACTTTATCGGGCTTGTAACTTGTAACTTTGAATTGCTCTGCAGTTCAATATTTGTTTCAAAAAGTAGTCGTAGTCAGTCTGCTAGAAATTTGTACAACTTATTGTACATCGTAATGAGACGATCCTATAAACGGAATTAAGGTAAACGATTAAAGCAACTAATACGCAAACTTCCAGGATAACGTATAACCGGTTGCTGTCAGGAATAGGAATCCCCGTTGCCTGAAAATATTGACAAATTTGCTACTTTATATGGACCTTTTTATATCCGAGTTTAAAGAAGTCTAGTATCGATTTGCTTCAAAGACCCAATTTTCAAAACCTAATAAACGTATGTATAAGGTTTCATCATTCAATTATTTCAGCCTGCTATTAGTTTCGCATTCAAAAATGCTTTTGGTTTGTTCTTTGAGAAAAAATCATGCACCGCCCTAACATCGATAACAGCAAATAGTATTGCTGTGTGGCACTAAAACAAATATTTCTCAACATGTACAGACCTTTCTGTATCAGAAACTTCTCAACTGAGAAGGGAAAAATCAGAAACAACTACTTTGAGAGCTAATACTCCTACCAACATTGAATTATACTGTTTTTCCTGTTGAATTCTTGAGTATTTAAATTACTCCTTTATAAAAGATACCAATATTTTTTCATTGGCAATCCAGTAATTATTTTATTTAATCATGAATCTTGAGCTGGACATCTTCGTACAGATGCACCAAAAATAGTTCAACTGCATGTAAGTTGAAACTTTAGTACTCATAAAACTCATTACAACGGGTCGGTTAAAGAAACAAACTCTATGTGCCACTTACATAATAGGGTATTACGCTCAGCTAGCGTTTTTCACCTCAATTAAATAGCAGGTTAAAATTATTTAACAGGTTGAAATTCAGCAGAAATAAAGTAAAAATAAAATCACATTATTATGATGTGTGGGTCCTATCGTCTCATTCGAGTAGTATGTGTGTTGAATGTTTTAAATATCACCTCAGAAATACTTTATTACAAATGTATCATTTACCATTCGTATTCAAAAAAATAACTTGGGTCACTTTTTAAATCAGTTGTCATTTTTTTCCATAGTAAAATCAAGTTTAATTATTATTAGCCAATGCAACATTTCGACTTGTTATTCCATGTAGGTAAATTATCATGTGCATTTAGAAAAAAAAACATTAAAATTCATCAATCAGCAGTTTTCTTATCGACACCTTCGCGGCGATGCGACGAGACGAGTGCAATAAAGCAAGTCGGTCACACCGGCACGCGGCGTCAAATACAACTAATTAGTCTGCTTTACTTTATTTTCCACTAATGTCGCGATTTTTGTAAGCAACCAAATAATAACCTTCGATTTTTTATGTACTCTTAGTTTTGAACGGTGGAAACATATGGAAATCCTCTTTAACTCTGCACTATGCTTTTATTTAAAGCTGGTACCTACACATAATAAGTAAAAAATTATTTGTCGACAATTAGAAGTTTCATTCCGGCACACTTTTTGTCGTTATCGGGAATGCTTGCTGCCTCGACATCGAAATAACACAATCCGCTGTTTTACAGTGTGGATTTTATTTTTTAACTTTAGATTTAGAAGTCATGTAAAAATTAATTTAATAGCATGCTGCAGTATGTAAAATTCATTTTTTTTTTCTCAAAATATTTGATTTTTCAGCTTAACTTTTATACAAACTTCTACTAAATAGAAATGCTAAAAGCATACATTTTGCTTTGAATATTGTAATCCACAAAATTGGGATACAGGGAATATTACATTTTTTAATTCGACTTGGTCGGCTGTGTCTCTATTTTGGTGTGAAGTTTTACGAGTTGATTTAAACATCGCAACTTTTCTTCGATAATCTATATTATCGATTTCATTTATGTTACTTGTCTGTAAATTAGGATGTAACATTTTCGATTGAACAGGAAAATCGGACTGAAACTTATTAGCAGTTTTTGATTTGCGTTTTTCTGAAATGCATAACATTGAATCCTTTGTCGTATTTGTATTGATTGATTCATTAACGTCGAATTTACCTATAACAGAATGCTTTAAAATAGGAACTGTTCTAAATCCCTTATTGACAATTTTAATGTATAAATTGTGCCCATTTTGCAAAAATGGTGTGTCTACACACAGATTTCTTGGACATAAATAACTGTCTCTTTTAATAAAAATGCATTTTGTTAAATCAGGTACATTATTCGAGGTTTTCAATCTTAACGTTATTTGCGTATTTGGTTTTACAATATACTTTTGAGCAACTTTTAATTTTATTACAGGTTTTACTGTTTTTTCGACGTCAGAAATTTCTACACCCATTAGATACTCTTTCTGAACTTGGTTTTTAGATGTAACATCTAAATCAGGTCGATTGAGATTAACTCTTACTTTATCGTTGTTGTTTGTTGAAAAACTCAAAATATTTTTATTGTAATCAATCATTGCGTTAAAATTTGATAAAAAATTATGTCCCAAAATTAGAGGTTTAGAAAGATTTTTCACTACTAATGCTTCAATATCCAACTTTATGTTGTTAATTTTTAGAGTTACTTTCGAAGTACCAACTGGGTTAAAAGTATAACCTCCTACCGAAGTTAATTGGATTTTCTCTGATGATAAAGACATGTTAGTTATAAGATTTAAATCAATTAAGTTTGGTTCACATCCTGTGTCTAAAATTACATCAAACAAATTGTCTTCGTTATTTATTGAAGCTTTGATTGACAATAAATTGCTATCTTTACTGTTTGTCGAGTTTAGAGCAACTTCATCGACACTTAACATTGAGTTTTCACATTTACTAGGATTCTGATGTGTAGAAACATTCTTATTTTGTCCAAAATTGTAAAACTTGTTGCTACCTCTATTAAAATTTTTACATTTTGATGAATAATTATTTCTGGTATTACTATTTCTTATACCTTGATTTTGATCAAGCCTAGAATAATTTTGCTTTTCTCGTGACACATTTTGATAGTAGAAATCATTTTTCTTTAACTTGGTCCCTTTGTAATTATTATTTCCACAATAATTGTTGGACTGAAATTCACAATTTTTACAATACTTATTTGGCCAAGTACGATTAGTACTGTATTTGTCAAATTTGTTTTTCAACCGATCATTACGAGACCGAAAATTCATTCCGTCCGAAATGTAAAATTTACTTTGCCGATTCATTTGACTAAATAATACACGCTCTTTAATATCACTTATTTTCAAGACTAGTTGGTTTAAATCACTCAAATTTTTATTATTAGAGCTTAGCAAATAATACATTTCAAAACACGACGGATTTAAACCGTTTTCAAAATAATCTCTAAAAGTTTCAAAAGACATGTCTGGGTTAATTTCATTTGCCAAGGTAAGTAAGTCATAATAATAAGTTTTAATGTCTTCATTGTCCCGATGTTTACGCGTGTTTAATCTAAATTTCAGTTTACGAAATGGTTGGTCACCTGCGAATTCTTTTAGAAAATCTGTTCGAAATATTGCCCAAGTATTCAAAACATTTTTTGGATCATTTACATATTTTTGATACCAAACTTGTGCTGGTCCGTCCAAATAATTATTAAAATATGAAATCTTTAAAGAATAAGTCCAGTTGTTTAATCTTGCGGACTTTTCATATTTATTTAAAAATGTAATGGGGCAATCACTTGATGGATTAAACGTAGGTGGACACGTAAATTTAGGGATGGCCGGGGCTTTTTGTTCGGCCAGTGCTGTACGTAAAGTTATATTAGCCATTAATTTCTTGACTTTTTAACATAAGACACGATCGTTTCAGTAATACTGACTTGCTTTTAACAATTTAGCAAACAAATATTCAAAATGACAATGTAGGACAAAATTAATTATGCAAAAAGAAAAATATATTTTTGTTTTAAAGAGGTAATTTTCATTCACGATAAGAAAAATCAAAAATATTTTTTCTGGTTTAAAAATTCACTTTTTTTTTTTAGCAGTGTTTTTCATCTACTTGAAACAATTCTACCAAATGTCATTCTGACACAAAATCGGCGCCTCCACCAAATGTCATTCTGACACAAGGCCGGCACCTCCACCAAATGTCACGTTTAAATTGAAAAGCCCTTTTGGCCCAACAAGTTAAACGAGACGTGCGTTTATTACTTTAATAAACGCCTTTACCGAGATCTTGTTTCAGAGGTAGAATCAAACCACTTGGTAGAAAAATATAATTTAATAACTAAATAATAGTTAAAACTAATTGACAAAATGGTTGGTTTATCAACTTGGTGAATCGGAATAAAACCTTCAACATAATTCCCAAAGTAACACTTTAAACAATACCTTTTACAGCCACGGACCACAGACGAGATCCCGGGGACCTATGAAGCAGTACAACGTAGGATTGCCGTTCGAACGTTTAGCCATAGATGTCGCTGGGCCTTTTCCTGAGACCAACAGAGGCAACAAGTACATTCTTGTTGCCATGGATTACTTTAGCAAATGGCCTGAGGTGTTTGCGATTCCAAATCAAGAAGCCAGCACAGTCGCTGATATTCTCGTCGAAAATGCCTTCAGTAGATTTGGTGTGCCGTTGGAGTTACATTCTGATCAGGGACGAAACTTTGAGTCCAAGCTCTTTCAGAGGCTCTGTGATCTGCTAGGCATTAGGAAGACCCGAACAACGCCGCTTCATTCTCAGTCGGATGGAATGGTCGAGAGATTTAATAAGACCATAGAGCAACATCTCTCGAAGGTTGTTGATCAGCATCAGAAGGCTTATAGAGCAGCAGTCCACAACTCAACGGGACAGTCACCATCTAAAGTTCTGTTTGGTCGAGAACTTCGACTTCCATGTGATGTGGTGTTCGGATCTCCAACAGGCCAAAGCACGAACATTGAGAACTACGTTGACGAGTTGCAAGACAGATTACTGAACATCCATGATCTGATCAGGGAAAGTTTGAATCTAGCTAGCGATAAGATGAAAGCTCGTTATGATCTGAGGGCCAATTCGGGAGGGTTCCAGAAGGATGATAAAGTTTGGTTGTTTAACCCTCAGAGGAAGAAAGGCAAATCACCGAAATTAACACCTGTTTGGGAGGGACCTTACAATGTGGTAAAAAGGTTAAACGACGTCGTGTACAGAGTCCAACGCAGCCCCAAAAGCAAGATGAAAATTGTCCATCTGGACAGACTCAAGAAATACCAGGGATTAGATGAAGCGGATCGGGACGATCAGCTTTAAGAGGGGGGCAGTGTTACGGTTTGGGCCTACTATACTCGATTCGGGATGGAATCGAAGCGCCGGGTCTGGCCGGGCGCGTTTTAAAGTAGGCCACAGTTAGGAAGCGCCACACCTGGAAGAATCGTTAATATTCGAGGCAAATCGCGAAGCGTTTCGCGGTCATTCTAGAACGTGGTTTGCGTATATAAAAGACGCGGTGTCGACCGCGGGAGGAGTAGTGAATTTGGGAACGCGGTAAAGTTTAAATAGTGAAATAATTGTGGAATTGTAGTAGTGTTTTTTTAGTAGCTGAGTTAATTATTATACGGAGTGTTTTAAAGTGTAAATAAATTTATTAATTGTTGAGTTAAACTGACTTTGTGTAAACCCACGGGGAAAATCGTAACAATATGTTGAAATTAGGCGTTACCGGCGATATAAGTCATATAACCGACGTCAGCTTGTTAGATAGTAATGGCGAGACATTGTTGAAAAATATAAGTTATAAATTCAACAACGGCCATCTAAACTATGTCACTGAAAATAGAGATAACACAACGGATATTGGAAATAAAAATGCCATTGATATATTAAGTAAATCGCGACTCGCAGAGCCTTTGTATACTTTAATTAAAGGAAAGGATGTTAAAGGTCTGTATTTTAAAAGCGAAATTAGTGTCGAAACTATAAATACATTTACAGGTCACTACTTTCAACGTTTGAGTTACTTTTCTAGAAAAAGCGACATTTACCCTCTCCAGTTAATTTCAATTGAAGTTGGGCTGGGATCTAAACTATTTACTGCGACAGATGCTCAAACATGGGCCCAAATATATTTCGAAATCACCAACCATGGAACAACGGCTCAATATATTACATACCAATGTACTCATTCTAGAGCCATTTTACACAGACTGTCAAGCTTTCAGTAAGCTTATAATTGTTAGTAATTATAAATAATAAATGCATCATGTTCTTAGGAGCTATTTAGAGCCACAGGGACACACTATGGTCATATTATCAATACTAACCCGTTCAGGAAATTATCAAGACGAAATCAGTTTTATTGTAAAAAGCGGTTAATAATGGATGATACTGCTCCGGAATTGGAATATCATTAAAAAAGTGACTGCACAGAAGTCCTTTTTTCCCAGTGTTATAAAGGCATTTGGACAATAGAGGTTGTGGCTAGAGATGTAGACTCAAGTTTTTCAAACTTTATTACTTTAAATTTTTAAACTTCAGTTAATATTGATTTTGTTGCTGCAGGCTTAATGCGACTAAACAGAATCCCCAAAGGCTTATTCGTCCCATACGGATACACTGTAGGTACTAAAAATTCAATTACAGGAAATTCAATTGCAGGTGAGTCCTGCTGCAATCCTGATTTACAACTAATAGCAGTTGATCGACAAGGCAATCAGAAAAGCTACAGTGTTAATGCTTATCGTAAGTTTCCTGTACAGCCAACTTCTGTATTTTAACAGTTTTCATTTGCAGAAACTCTTCCAAGCATCGGAGTAATAGCTGCCATAGTACTAGGAGTAATACTTTTCATTATTTTACTAGTAGTGCTTATTATTGTGCTAATAAAAAAGTGCAAGTCTAGAAGGTCATACGAATTGCGGTCTTACAGAGGGAGGAGGATCTGACAATTAATTCAAACTAGCATAGCAGAGCAAAATCAGATGAATCTATGGGATACTTTAGTTCTGGAGTTTTCTGATAGTTTACGCAGTTCCAGTAATGCTAGAAGAAGTAGCAGCAGTACGTAATGACGATGTGTTTTATGTTTTTGGAGAAATTTTACTACTTTGATATAACATTTGTAGAATCTTGGGTGCTTTTATTTTATTACAAATTATTTACCCTTTAATTAGATTAATTTTAAGGCAAAAGAAGGTAGAAATGATAATTCTCTCAACCTAAGTAAGAGGGTTCATTGGTCATATGTTAATTTGAGAGTTGAAACCACTGAGTTGAGCATTATAGGCAGTTTTCCAAGATATATTGAAAGGTTGGAAGGTAAGTAAAATGAAAACAACAAACAAAAAGAGGGGGTGGCACGTTTTGGTGGTCATACGCATATAATAATGCATACCCTATCAAAAAAGGGTAGTTTTAATCAAAATTTACCTACAAAATTCCGACATTTTGGTGAAGCAAAAAAAAAAAAAACGTTTTTTCATGTAGATTATTCCACTTAGCTCTTGTATTAACCATGCCTGCTACTTAGATGTGGGATATTTTTATTATATACCACAGGTCATTTTTGAAATGACAAAAATATAACCAATTATCCCTTCAACAAAAGATGAGATGTTGGTCTAAGAGACTTGCATTGACTACTCATTAGTACAAATAACTAATATACTAGATTATTAGAATAAACAGTAATAATTATGCTTTTTTGTTATCCATGTTACCCTGATAATTACATTTCCACATTTATTTGTAGCTGCATTTTGTTGTATTTTACAGAAATTTCTGTCATTGAATAAAATTATGTGTAAGGACTAATGAATCTTACTTTGGAAAATAAATAATATAATTTTGTTATTTGATTAATAATATCAATATCTCTAATATAGAGTATTTATTCACTTCTTCTACAATGACCTTAATTTCTCTAACAAATATTGCTCTAGCATGATAATGGCATGATGATCTCCTATGGCATTGATTGAGGGTATACTGAAAGAGATGATTATGCAACTCAAAGAACCCATAAATTGCAAATCTTTTACTTTTGATGGAAATAATGATTTAACACCTGTTAAGTCAAGGAATTGTTATACTAAGTTTCAAGATTCTTCTTTTCAAATTAAAACTTTGACAAGTTGAGTGAGCAATCATAAAAGGCACACAGGAACTTGTTATTACTCATAGTACAGTAATAAACAAAACTAGCTAAATAGCAAAATTAATTTAAATTGAAAAAGTTTAATTTTAGTACACAAATTATTTACAGGAACAATATTTACTACAGGTTTTGGTGGTGGTTTTTCCATAGCAGGGAGCAAAATAGCATGTTGTGTGAAGTCCTCGTAGGTACTCCCAGTCACTGAAGGACTAAAAAGAGTATTTTTCACAAATTTCTTAGGATCATTCATATTTTTTTAATAACTTCTATTATTGTATGTATGAACTATATAGTAAGTGAACCGCTGGAAAGTTGGTAGCTGGACACATTGGCAGGCAGCTGGGCGGAGCCTACAAATAATAAATATTCTTTAAAATTAACTGTTTTATCGATCTGTCAATAAGTTGTAGTTTGCGTTATTTCGAAAAAAGGGCGCTAACTGCTAACACCAACTACAAAAATGCGCAAAAGTCCAAAAACCAAAACCGATAGTCAAAACTATGGTCAAGATCAATTGGTCAAAGCAATAAGCAATCTTCAATCTTCATCTCCATATGGTAGCTGAAAAGAGAGCACCATCTTATGTTGGGGTACTGGGTGACAGATGGCGTTGTAAAAATGACGTCTGGACGGACAGAAAACCAGTCGTGGCACCATCTATTGAGTGTAGATAGCTTCAGCTGATGAACATCTAATACTTTTGAGATAGGAAATCACAACACCATACAGTATAGATTAATAAGTATTTATTTCAGCGCCATTTCTTAACAATAGATGTCACTGTACATTCGATTTTCTACTAAATCTGAACTAATTTACCTCACAAAAGCAGTTCCTTGATTGGGGTTGTTTACACCTTCGAACCCTAATCAAAGACCTAATATTTATGTATAATCATAAAACATCAGCAGTTGTACCCTGGCCAAGTAGATTCTCTTAAATTAGCTTGAAATGGACATAAATAAATGTCTTGAATTGTGCTTGTGGCAGGTAAAGCCAATATTCTTAAATCTCCTGAAGGATTAATCTGCAAAGCGTTTGATACTAAACTAGTTGAATGGCGTGGTTGTCCATACGAATTGTAATTCACCGTAGTGATAGTACTGGATTGTGATTGACCAGTAATCGGGTTGATAGAGGAGCATCTAGCGATAGTCAAAATACACGAAGTTATATTTTTGTAAAGAATTACTTGATCCTGTTGTTCTTCAGCAGGATTGTCCTGGCTTGATTCAGAGTAACATTGACTAATCTGAAAATGAAAGCATTAGAGAGATAATAATATAAAAACTAACGAAACATGAGTATTGTTTGGATTTAATTCTAGGCGATAAGATATTATTAGAATACCATCAAACATGGTGCAATGTCATTCTTGTTCAATATACAAGGCGGTTTTTTTTAATTATTAAATTTATACCGATAATCATACAAAAGTAGTATGACGTCACAGCTGAAAAACTTGGCAAGATTGACAAAGTGCAAATGTGTAAGCCACTCAAAACAACGTAACCCTTCCAAATAAAAAGCCTATAAAATCATATTAGAACTTTCAGAGTCTTCTAAATACTACTGAAAACTACCCAAAAATTGCGAGAAGTCTCTAGAAGTTTTTTAAACCCTCCAAGAAATTTATAAAATTGCCACAATCCTCAAAAAAAATTGAAAATGCCAGGGGCATCTAAATACCACTCAACAAGCTTGAGTGGTTGAGTTATGTTAAGTAAGCTTTGTTCAAATCAATGCTTTAATTTACTCCAGTTCTTCATAAGTTCTTTTCATAAAATTAACATAGTTTTTAAAAACAATAATTAATTCTTCCTTCATTGTTCAGTTAACCGGTTTTAATAACCAGCGATCTAAAAGCGGTAATTTTCCAACTGTAAAATTTCCCGGAAGTTACACGCCATGAAAGGGAAACTTTCAACAAAAAAAAGGAAAATCCCCGTCCTTACTGACATTCCTTATTAAACCCGTAAATTTCGATAAGTCATTCAACAAACAAGATTAGGTACTTTTTCTGGAAATTTATTTTTGGTTGATAATTATTTTAAGTAACAAATTATGATAAAAACAGTCAAGCTATGAAAACAAGATAATTTACATATTACATATTTATGTAATACATAATTTTTGATATTAATGTTTAACTGCGGTCTGATCAATGTGTTTGTTAAGTAGGCATTGTATCCTTACCGTGTAAGTCTAAAATAAATTAAATAAAAAATATTGTATCATATAAATATCCTAATTAATTAAGTGTCCAAATTTGGAAAATGTCACAAAAAATAACGATTCTTCGATGTTTGGGAATGTCGGTACTTTAACAGGCAAACTTATTAATAGTCAACCCTAGTTTTGACTCTTTTCATTAAGAGAAAAAAAACAGTGCAATATCACGTTTTTAAATGACTACATCAACAGATCTATTTAACGAAAAGAAGAAAAAAAAAAAGTTACAAAGCGATATCTAAAGAATTCTGAGAGGTTGCCAAAAAGATAATTTCATTGACACAAATTATACTAAAATCACTGTTTTGAAATTACCAAGAAAATCACATTGTTCGGAATTGCTCTGTTATCACTGCCATAGTGTTTTGGGGAATTCGCGTTCTAAAATGTTTGCGTTATTCAAGTAACGATTAGGAAATCAAAAATATATCTAAATGTGTGTCTTATCATCGGCTAAACAAAGTGTTGTAATTATGTAATAAAATATTCAGATTTTTGGGCTATCGTTGTTTGGTCTGACATGATGTTTTTATTTTCTGTGAAATTTGCGACCAATATACGATTTTTTCGCCACGAGTTCGAATTGCATAACTGAGTGAATAATATCGATTTTATATTCAAGAAATATAAGGTACTAACTAATCTTTCCGAGTTGATTCTTCGCAAACACCGAACAAAGCTACAATATCCTGTCACGCAAACTGCATTTTGAAGTACTGTTGACGTCTGAAAAGTAATAAATATGGATAGTAGAAAAACTTACATTGATCATGTCTATACAGTCATTATACTCTGTTTCAGCAAAATACTGTGAACTGTATGAAGACAATAAATTTAAAGAGGGTTGGTTATTGTTAGCCCTTACCGCCTCACGGAAATTGAGTCTGCAATTCTGCGTATCGTCTACATTTCCGCAGGCATATAAAAGTAAATTTAATAGCTGATTACTGAAATTGAACGAAGAACAAAAAACAAGCGAAATTAATTTTATGAAACATTTCAGGAGGTTTAATAAAAAGACTTACATGTTTTTCTCGCACTTTTGCGTACCAAGGTTTGTAGCCCCCAAAAGGTCACCGATCTGTAAAATAAACATGTTCACTTGACCGCAGTTGCGAAATATTTTAAAACCTTAGACCATTGAACTATTGTTCCTGTGAATGTAATTTATATTCCTAGTAATTAAAGTTGTATCTTTACAAAGTGACCATATAAGGGTAAGATTCTTAGATTTCTGTTTCAGAAGTCATAAGTCCATTTTAGTTTGTAGTATCTTTACACAACTATCTATTTAAAGAATATAATTGAATCACAATATGAAAGCTGACGCTAAAAACATCAAAGTTGGGTAACATTACATATAGAATCAAATTTTAATTACGAAGCAATCTGATACTTAAACAAACTAAAATACCTCAATTACGGTGATCAATTTTGTCCCCGCCATCTTGGCAATCTGGGGGTAAGATTACTGTCTAGCCACTAAGTCAGTACGTTTTAAATAAAAGTGGGTTACTTGTGGAAACCTGAGTATTCTTCCCTCTGAGCTACCCCTTAACGTGACATGGTGGAGGCGCCTCGTTTGATCTCGGACTACTGATCTTCATATCAGTAGTCACACCCCAGCTCTGCCCCTGACGCTACGACCCTCCGAAAAATGAAGATGTTGAAGATTTTGAAGGACCGGTTTACAGGCTCGCATTTGCCCGAATCGAGTAGGGAAAAGTCAAGAGCGACCTGGAGACGCCCTAAAGCAACAGTCTATGCAGTGCAGATGAGCACAATAATATGTATATTTGTATTAATTTGATAAAGTTGCAGTTTAGTAATAACATTGTCTCAATTTTCTAAGCCAGTGACGCTATTTCTGACCTAGGTTCTTTGCTGAGACAGCAAAATAGTGCAAGTATCGTGTGTTTATTTAAAACTAGGTCAAGTGCAAGTACATGTTATAGGATTCTTTGTTTATTAATTTAAAAAAATATATATATTGTTTATTTCAGTGGCCACCGGACGACCTTTTTGCGTCTATCAACGAATTGCCATATCTTTTAAGGAAGTAAAGCAGCAAGTCTTGGAGAAGCTGACATCTTCAGATGGGTCCCGCCAGGACGGTTCTACTTACACCCGTGTGCACCCGAAGTCTTTAATAAGTCGGGCTGAAGAAGCATCTCCAAATGAGCTCACGTTAATTAGGACGAAGTATACATGTCCAAGGATAGGTGTGCTAAAGGAGCACGCAAAAGGACACAGTATGAAGAAATGAAGCTAAGCGATGAAGTTTGCCGCTTAGAGAATACAGTGCCAAGAGAAGGCACTACGATGAGATGAAGCCTAGGTGAAGCGTTTCCACTTAGACGATGGTGCCAAAGAAGGGTACAATGAGCAATTTACGTGAATTTCGCTTAATAAGGAAGGCAATAAGATAGACGCAACAGCAAGGTTGAAAGGTGACCCAATGTAACATTTGTGATGTTTTAAAGTACACCCCTATCTCTCGCAGGCATTAAGAATAGGACTAAGCTAACATATTGTAATCTGCTGAAGAAATAAAGGACTCGTTCCACCACCTTCATACACCCTATAGCATTTAAGGTTAAAATTAGCATATGTAGACTTTATGTATAAGTTTTGCTTTTAGTGTTCGGGGCAAACACTTGTTGGAAGGGGGAGATGTCACACCCGTGTTAGTGGTAACGGTGCACACCCAGTAACCAGCACAGTCAGCAAGGTTAGCATAATGAGGTCGCTGACGAATATAAAAGATGCACCGTAACTCGACTAAATTACCGAACTCTGGGGGAGGGAGGTCACTGACTGATCTCTGGGTTAGTCTGTGTACGCCTATTGTGCAACGCAACGTGGAGCAGTAGGTGACCAAGTGCCACACCCTAGATCAGCCCTAGCAAAGGAAATAGTGTGGGCGAGCAGCATAAGTTGCCGTACCTACTTACCTCCCTTTGTTAGGTTCTCCACGTCTTTACCAGCTCGGTGAATGCCCTCGGACATAAGTCTAGGGTTCATTCATCCCCGATAAAGCGTCGCCCCCCTTGTTCTTCCTGCCTAAAACCGGACCACATTATGCTCCCCGCCATCTTGGCGATCTGGGGGTAAGATTATGGTCTAGCCATTAACTCATTACGTTCTAATAAAAGTGGGTTACTTGTGGAAACCTGAGTATTCTTCCCTCTGAGCTACCCCTTAACGTGACAATATTATTGGGTGCCAAGTTTGAGTGACATACTCACCACACCCGCTAGGGTGGGGGGAATGTCAGGATATTTGTTCTAATGTGCCCCACGAGTTCTGCTAAAATTAAATGTTTCCGGTATTAGGACAAGGAAACAAAGGGGTGCTCATTTCAACTGGTGCAATTTAAAACTTGGTGAAAAATAAATATAAAAAGACATTCGATGGGCTTCGGCAAACAGTATTAGCAGTCTTGCTGCAAGAGTGGCTGCTTTTAATGACAGTTTATGGGATGTATACGACTGTCTCAGGTGTCGGGAATCCCGGAACAGACGATAACAAGAATAAACTCGGCGTTGCAATGCGTCCTTTTTGCCTAATCTGACCTGTGGTTCATTGCCTTCGCACGATATATCGTGAAATATCATATCCCGGTGTCAAATCCAATGGTAATGATTGACATAAATTTTGTATAATGAAAGCAATTTAATACCGCACCGCGGGGTGATTGCTTACAATTTTCCCTCAGCTCTAATAATAAAACACAAACCCGGTTTTGTTTTTTAACTGACGCTTATTCTTTCACGTCCTCGTGACAATATTCGAGCTTAAATGGACACATAATTACCCATTTTGTTTCCCTTCGTTCATAGCCTCGATAATGTTAATTATTTTGAATTTGTATTTTTCATACTTGCCTACCAATTGCACTTAATGACAAATTATTTGGCAAACACATTATCTTTTTAGCTTAAATTTGTTTGAAGCAAATCGCCTAACTAATGCTCTACAGGATGGTTCAAGAAAACCAGTATCTCAATATACTTATTTGTATATGCCATCAGGGTATAAAGTGGCTTGAAACTAAAAATAAGATTTGCCATGTAATTTAGAAGCGATAACAAACGAAATTGAAACTTATTAACATGCAAAATTTAAATCAATTGACCGACTTGCAATAAATTTGAAAATAATTTTCAAGAACAGTTGGGTATGTTTGTTTTGAATTAAACCAAAATGTCGGGATTCCGGAACAGGCGATAACAAGGAGAAACTCGGCGTTGCAATGCGTCGTTTTTGCCTAATCTGACCTGTGGTTCATTGCCTTCGCACGATATATCGTGAAATATCATATTCCGGTGTCAAATCCAATGGTGATGATTGACATAAATTTTGTATAATGAAAGCAATTTAATACCGCACCGCGGAGTGACTGCTGACAATTCGCCCTCAGCTCTAATAATAAAACACAAACCCCGTTTTGTTTTTTAACTTGCGCTTATTCTTTCACGTCCTCGTGACAATATTCGAGCTTAAATGGACACATAAATACCCATTTTGTTTCCCTGCTTTCATAGCCTCGATAATGTTAATTATTTTGAATTGAATTTGTATTTTTCATATTTGCCTACCAATTGCACTTAATGACAAATTATTCGGCAAACACATTATCTTTTTAGCTTAAATTTGTTTGAAGCAAATCGCCTAACTAATGCTCTACAGGATTTATACATCAGGGTATAAATTTTAGCTTGTTAACCTACACCACTCTCCGTGAGTAGTTAGCCTGGGGCATTCACCGAGTGGCTTGAAGAGGTCCCATGGCCACCCAATCTTGTTTTGTAAAATAAAATCTTTCAGTTAGTATTTTCAGCATAGCAAATTCTATTGTTACAATTAGATTTGTGAAAGTCTCCAGTTCTTAAATAATTTTGGTGTTCTTTAATACGTTTTTTTAAAGGTCTGGAGGTTTCACCAATATAAAATTGATTGCATTCGCAAGGAATTTTATATATCACGTTTCTTGTAGATTCATTTTCATTGTGAGGTTTTGTTTTAGTTAAGTGTGATCTAAAGTCAAGAAGTCTTCAAAGTCTTGGGGAACGTACAAGCTTAAGCGTAAACACTATTTTAGAACTTTTAACAATTTGTGTTAAAACAACATTCTTCCAATATGGAGATGATTATTACCAACAAAATTCTGGAATGGCAATGGGTTCTCCATTGTCTCCAATATTAAGTAACATTTTTATGGAACATTTCGAAGAAAATAACATTAATAATTTTAATTATAAACCAACAATCTGGTGGAGATATATTGATGATGTTTTCACAATATATTCATTCGGTAATGATCATCTCCAACAATTTCTAACTCACATAAACTCAATAGAACCCACAATCAAATTTACAACAGAAACTGAACAAAATAACGAACTTCCATTCTTAGACATTCTAATCAAAAAAGACATAAACAAATTTGAAAAAAAAGTATACAGAAAACCAACCCACACAAATAGATATTTAAACTACAAATCCAATCATCCAATAATGGTAAAAAAAGGTATTGTAAAAAGTTTATTTTATAGAGCCAAAATTATTTGCAATAATGAACAATTTAATAAAGAAAAATTATTAATTAAAAATGTTCTAAAAGAAAATGACTATCCTGAAACATTTATTAATAAATCTTTTAGGGATTTAGAACATCCAAAACAATCTGGAAATCAAAATGAAATTTTACCTTTTACTAATTTACTATTCCTTACATTCCAGGTATTTCTGACAAAATCAAACGAATAGCTAAAAAATATAACATCAGAACAATATTTAGAACTCAAAACACATTAAGATCACACTTAACTAAAACAAAACCTCACAATGAAAATGAATCTACAAGAAACGTGATATATAAAATTCCTTGCGAATGCAATCAATTTTATATTGGTGAAACCTCCAGACCTTTAAAAAAACGTATTAAAGAACACCAAAATTATTTAAGAACTGGAGACTTTCACAAATCTAATATATGCCAACACGCGTTTGATAATGATCAAAGAGTCAAATGGAATGAATGTAGTATCATAGACCAAGAAACTTTTTCAAAAAGACGTAAAATAAAAGAAAGTGCATATATTAGATTAAACCATGACTCCTGTGTTGCTACATCCTCTATTAATATTGACCAAACTTGGTTAAATATTCTAGAGGAGGAGATAACACTTGGTCATATCAAACGAAACTGAAATTTCTTGTAATTTTGTTTTCATTATAAAACCCACCTTTCACTACAACAATAGATAACCTTCCTATTGGAATGACAAAAGTCAAAATTTATGTCAATTTTTATTGACAAAACCCTTCTCAGAGCTCCAAATTGAACATTATCAGGTTTAATATTTATTAAGTTGTTGTTTTCTGTGTTCTGCCGTTGTGTTCTTTCTTTTTTAGATTCTCTGAAGACGGTGGTAGATTTTCCACCGAAACGTCAGCGTTTTTAGGTAACAAGACCGAGCCTAAGTCAGTGGTCTTGTGTTGGGACGACTAGGTTAATGTTATTTTCAACTTAGTTGAAAATAGTGCGAAATTCTATTTTCCCAACAAACCTTTTTTGTGTGAGACAGAAGACCCAATAAACAAAGAAAAAAAAATGAGTAACTCGTCTCAACAAACATATAGAACTTATTCCCCATTATTGCGTAATTAATAATCCAAGTGTTTCTACAAAATTAAGGGTGGTGCTTGATGTTAGCATGAAAACATCTTTGTGTTTTTTACTTAACGATGTGGTTTTAAAAGGCTACACAGTGCAGTCGAAATTAGTGGATATTTTATGTAGATTTCGTTGTTTTAATATGTTTTGACTTGTGATATTAAAAGATGTTTTTGCAAGTTAGAGTAAACATAGATCACCATCATCATGTTATGTTTTGTTGTGATTCCAAATATTTCAAAGTTAAACCGATGTTTTTGCTTTAGCTTTAAATGTCGGAGAACAACCAAACAAATTCGGCCGACAATGCGAACAAATTGGGACACTAACACAAAACGGGGTGACAAGAAATCCGTTTTTAAATTTTCTGCGAGACATGAGAAAAAACGTTTAGGGTAGGTCGTGTAAGCAGCTCTCGTCAAAAGTAGCAAAAATTTGGGGCAACATGTCGAAAATAAACAAGTAACCGTATCGGCAAATGGCTCAAAGAGTCGCGCCCATCGTACGTCGACGAAGAAGATCGAAATTGCGACGTCGCCGCATACCGAGTAACCAAAACTCACGAAAAAGTCGCACTCGATTGTTGTTTTCCGAATCCAAATATTTTTTATTTCTGTTTTTGAAACCCGTATAAAAAGCTCAAAGAGAAAACAGAAGATCAAAATCCGGACGTCGCACACTGGTAGGTTTTTTAAAATCAGTGGCATAAAAGAAATACTTGGAGTTTTATATATTTGGCTAAATATCATTCAAATGTCAAACAATGTTTTCAAAGAACAAGTTGGGTATGATAGAATGTCACATTTTTTTATTACTGTTTGGCAGTGATCCGTCAAACTCAAATACATTATTTTTTTCCAGTAAGTTTTTTTGGATACCTTACGAAGGTTTTGTTGTTATAATTGTAAAATGTAGTTCCAAATTAACAGTTACATTCAGTTATTATTGGTACAAGTAAGAGGAACAATATTATTAATTTGACGGTCCATAAATTATTTTTCTAGTTTAATTAGCTCCGGTGTTTCGTAAATGAACTGTAATTTTAAAAGACGACAAAAACGAAGCGATGACGTTCTTACATTTTGTCAAATTATTTGATTATTTTTATTCGTTTCTGTACGACATACCAGGTGTCCAAGAGCACCCTGGACATAGGAGATTAACCCTCCGTTAGTCTGTTGCCATTTTTTTCGAATTTGGTCTGGTGGGGTCTAATGAACCCCACAAAATAAAATTGGATCAACAATATTTTAAGGCATAATTTTTGTCTAACTTTATAAAATACATTTTAAAAACAAGTTTTTATTGCAAATTGCATTTATTTAAAAATATAGAACAAAAATATCATACTCTATACAAACAAAAGAAGAACAACAGAATGCTTGAAAAATCATAATGTGACTAAGTAAAAAAGTATCCAACAGAAAAAGTATTATTATACGTAACTAAGCGCCTAACTACTTATTTTAGTCAGATTCAGAAGTCAAACCGTTACTAATAGAATTTTTGCAAAACATAGCTGAGTGCGGGACACATATGGGTTTTTCACATTTGACAAGAGTATTGCGACTTGCAACAACAGCGGTTAGACGATGGTCAGTAAGAAGTTTATTGATTAGGCTGTAGCTGGTAAACCAGTTGTCAAATGTTACGTTACGCCCGGTTTTAGATACTGGCTGAATCAAACGGATTACTATGTCCTCGCTTTTATTACTTTGTTGGAAAGGGTCGTTAGGCTGAAGTCCGACATAAACTTCCATGTTGACAGTATAAAAACATTTTGCATCCACTAATGCAAAAAATTTAGGCCATCTTTGGAAGGTTTGTTTGGAATATATTGACGGAATGAGCACCTCCCACGAAATGACGGCAATCTTTCGTCGATAGTCAAATAATCTCCTGGAGAATAAACGTCTTTTGAGTGAGAGAAAAACTGATCAAAAATTGATCTAATAGGCGCCAATCTGTCCAATTTCTTGCGTTCGGCTCGAGTTTCGCTGTCATCGAATCGGAGGCAGGCCAATATAAACCTAAACCTGTAGAGAGCCATAGTCTTCCGAAAAATCATTACTCCTGTGTCGTCTGTCGACCAAAGATCGTCCAGATTATGTCGACCGGAGCGGTAAAAGCCTGCCAGATACAAGAGACCAAATCATGCAGAGAGTTCCTGGTGGTCGGTATCCTTTACTTTGTATTTATGTTTTTCGGCATAAGAAAAAGCTTTTTCTCGAATTTTTTTATTGGTCTGCAAGGCTATTTCTCTCATCATATCGTCAGTAATAAACAACTTCCAACAATCTAGAGGTGATTTAGCGTCTATGAAAGGTTTTCAAACACCCGGCCGTTGAGTAATTATGTTTTCAGAACGTGTCTTGGCTGTTTTACAAATTGGAATTTTAAACCATTTTGTTGATTGGTTCTTTTCTAAGTAAAATGGATAATGAGTATATTCTTCTGCTTCGGTCCGACCATGCTCTACGCCCGAATTACTGTGTTTGACAAATCGTTCTTCTAGTTCATCTTCTTCTAATTGTTCTATTTCAGAATTTTCATCTTCGTCCATTTCGGAAGTAGAGCTAATAGTCTCCGATTCCACTTCTTTATAAAGAGCTAACAGTCTTGCTTGTTCCCGTTCAAAATCGCCCATGTTCAATCTAAAAAATGTCGCAGTTATTACACTGCACATCTTGAAAATGTAAAAGTAAAATTTCAGCAATATATAAAAGCAGAAAAAAAGTTTTAACTGCAAACTTAAAATATTCAAAAAGTTAGCGATCTAATAACGAATTGTACTTATCAAATTTGCGAAAATGTACTTACATATTAGTAGTAAAAACAAGTATCGACTTTAGTCTGCTGGGGTCTCAACTGACAATATCGCTGAATAACACCGATATGGACAGTAAAGCGGTACACAACACACTGGATCAGTGAATTCGTGTCATGACACAGGAATACATAGAGCGAAAAGATTGCGAAAAGTGCATTGTCTAATAAAAAGGGGGCGCCACTATATTCAAAGCTTGGGGTCTGCTAGACTCCACCAGACTAAGGCAGGGTTAACATGGGAAATCGGTTTTGATTTTTTTGCGCCTGTACAGGGTGCTGCATTTTCGATGGTTTTACGGGGTACAGAGAAAACGGTAATACATAGAAAAAAAGTAGCATACGGGTTCTGATCTCTTTTTCTGAGCTGAGATGACTGGCGAAAAGTGGGCGGCGCAAACTTCTTTTGTTTCAAAGATACCGGGGGTTTTCAAAAATTGGTAATTTTTGAACCTCTTCTGTATTTCAGTTGCTCTTAAAGTTATCAAAAAAGGAAGAACGGTTCCCGGTAGTAGTTTTCATGTAGAATCCAATGGCGTAGTCAGTTTTTTTCTATTCCGTTTAGTTTCTGACATATGACAGTAAATTACATTTTTTTAAATGTAACATCCTATATATTTTTATGTCATTTAATTCAGTTGATTTTTACCTTTTCAACGGTGTGTTACAACATATAAGTTTGTAGAGGATTAATCCTGTTATTTTAAAAAAAGACCTTTGCTAAGCTGAAAAAAGGCCAATATCTAAAATACCAAACAAAATCGGAAATCATATAAACTAACACATCAGAAAATTAAATATTTTTAATAAATCTTATTAAAAATCTAAGTTACAAACAGTTCTACCGTCACGTTAATAAGAAAAGTGGCCATTTCTATTTTCTACTATTTTTAAGGTAGAAGTTGAAAAAACTGTTTATAAACACATGTAACATGTTAATAAGAACATAGCCAAATTTTGTTTCGACTGTGGGTATTTTTTTTATTATTTAGTACTCTTTTGTTAAGAAAACGCTTTTTTTCTAATTACCAAGATTAACGTTTACAAACTTATATGTTTTAATACACCGTTGAAAAAGTAAAAATCAACAGAATTAAATTAACTAAAAATATATAGGGTGTTCCGTTTAAAAAAATATAACTTACTGTCATATGTCAGAAACTAAACGTAATAGAAAAAAACTGACTACGCCATTGGATTCTACGTCAAAACTTCTACCGAAAACCGTTTTTCCTTTTTTGATAACTTTAATAGCAAATGAAATACAGAGGAGGTTCCAAAATGACCAATTTTCAAAAGCCCCCCGTATCTTTGAAACAAAAGAAGTTTGCGCCGCCCACTTTTCGCCAGTCATCTCAGCTCAGAAAAAGAGATCAGAACACGTATGCTACTTTTTTCTATCTATTACCGTTTTCTCTGTACCCCGTAAAACCATCGAAAATGCAGCACCCTGTACAGTTGATTTCATTGAAAAATCGTATTAATGAAAGTTGTATTACCTATCACGGACTAGTTTTCTGGATTTTTTTCAAATCTCTAACTTGAGCTCTTTCGTCGTAAAATACGTTGGGCAATTTTTTAAAAAAGGTTTAAAACCCAATAAATTTATTGTGGAGACGACTGAGTGAGAATGGACTACTTCTTCAATCTATAATATTTGTTTACATAACATTTGTTTACGTATACATAAGTTTGATAAACTTAAGGCTTGCTCCTTCCATTTCTAATGTAGATACATTTAATAGTGGTAATTCTAGTGACAATAATGCCTCTGCTTTGTTGGTTAAGTCAAGTGATCAGATTTCGTGTTCAAAGTTGCCTAACATTGAGATTCCCAACTTTGATGGGAAAAATTTAAATGAATTCAAACCACTTTATGAGATATTTACAGCCGTAATAGACAGAAATAAAAATCTTTCGGATGTGGAAAAGTTATTTTACTTAAGAAGCTATCTGAAAGGTGAAGCTCTATCTTTAATTAATCACCTTCCAATTGTAAATTCTTCTTACAATGAGTCTTTTGAAATTTTAAAGAAACGTTATGATAATGAGGTTGTGTTATAAATTCTCACATTAATCACATATTAGAAATACCTAATATCCAAAAAGGTGGCCCAGTACCTATTAAAGAATTTGTCAGCAAGGTAAGGCAACAAATTGGTGCACTAAAGAACCTTAATCAACCAGTAAACCATTGGGACACGATCTTAATATCTATTTTGTCAAAAAAGTTAGATGCATTTACAAACAGAGCTTTTCAAATTGATAGGGATTCTTCAAAACTACCTATATTAACTGAGTTTTTAGAATATTTAGAAACAAGAGCTACAGCATTAGAAACTGCTGGTGGAACTATTAAAGAAGTCAATACTTTTTATTCAAATCATGTACAGCTTGAGAAAAACGAATACAGTTGTGTTTTTTGTAAGCTGTCTGGTCACAAATTATACAATTGCAGAAAGTTTAAAACATTATCTGTAAATGATAGAATTTATTTTGTAGACAAGAACAAAATATGCAGAATGTATTTAAACAGGCATATTGGAAAATGTAAATCCAAGTTCAGGTGTCAGGTTTGTCACAAGGAGCATAACAGTCTTCTCCATTTGGATAAATCATCATTACAGGTAAATAGACTTTTGAACAGTACCAAAGCATTTCAGCTCATATGCATTCAAGTTGACACGAGGTTTTATTGCCAACAACTAAAGTTAAAATTAACATGAATAATTCTTGGGTGTATGCTAGATGCTTATTGGACACTGGTTCACAAATTTCATTAATAACAAAACATTATTTGAAAAGTTAAATTTAAAAACATTTGAAATTGAATTAAATATTTTGGGGGTATCAGAAAGTGCTATCACTACAAAAAATTCTGCTTTTGTCGAAATGCATTCTCTTGTATTTAATTACAATATTAATGTTAAATGTGCCATAGTTGAAAAAATTAACAGCTTTCCTCAAGGTGGTATAGAAATTTTAAGGAAGATTAAATTTCCAGAAAATATTACGCTGGCTGATAGCTTTGGTTGCTCTGGGGGCATCGAATTATTACTATCAGCTGACATATGTTTTCAAGTTTTGCTGAATGGTATTATAAAACTCGAAAATGGGCTAATATTACAAAATACTCTTTTTGGGCATGTGGTTAGTGGTTGTCTTTTGCCTTCTACATTATGTCATAATTTTTTGCTATCATGCCATCTTACCTCATATGATAATTTTGAAGGTTTGATTTCAAAATTTTGGGAAATTAAAAAGGTTCCTGAGATCTACCCTGAGTTTTCCACTGAGCAAAAGGCATATCAAGAGCTATTTTGTAAATCTGTAAAATTGATTGATAAAAAATTTTAAGTTGATTTGCCTTTTTAACAGTCTCTGAATGACATTAATTTAAGTGATTCTTTTTCAATTGCTTATAAACGATTGGAAAATTTGGAAAAACGCTTTAAGTTTAACCAGACATTTTTTGAGCAATATCAAGCATTTATTAATGAATATTTAACACTCGGACATGCAAAAGTTGTAAATATTACTGATTATGATTTAAACAGTGGAAAAGTATATTTTATGGGTCACCATCCTGTAATAAGGGAAGACCGAAAGACCACTTCATTTAGAGTAGTTTTTGATGGAAGCATGAAAAGTAAGTCAAGAAAGTCAATAAATAATTATTTATATAATGGTGTCGTTGTTCAAAATTCTCTATTTGACATTCTTATTTATTTTCGTACTTATCAATTTGTTTTGTTATCAGACATCAGACAAATGTATCGAATGATTGAAATTAGTCCACATCACCGTCCTTTTTCAAAATATCTTATGGCGAGAAAGTCCCAATTCTCAAATTCAGTGTTTGCAACTACAAACAGTCACTTATGGTCTTAAAAGTTCATCATTCATCGCAACTAGATGTTTGGTATTTTTGGCAAACACTTACAAAACGCAATTTTCTTTGGCTGCAAATGCACTTTTAAATAATACATATGTAGATGATATTTTAGCAGCAGGTGAATCAATTGAACAACGATGAACAGAAGTTAAAATGTGAATTGATTGAACTTTTAAAACTTGGTTCTTTTCAACTTCATAAGTGGTGTTCTAATAAAATGTTGTTTTTAGAAGACATAGCTAAAGAAAAGTGCCATCTTGATGATGTAGACATTAATAAAACAGAGTCAATAATAAAAACGTTAGGATTAGTATTTGTTCCAAAAAATGATTGTTTCAAAATGTCATCTCCAAAAACCGACCCTAACAGTCTATTAACTAAACGACAAGCATTAAGTTTTATTTCAAAATTTTATGACCCTCTTGGATTAGTTGGGCCAATCATAGTTCAGCCTAAACTGTTGATGCAAAAACTGTGGTTTTTAAAGTTAAAATGGGATGATGTGCTACCCACTGAACTTGGTTTTCACATCACAAGTTTTCCTGAACCAAATTACATTGAAGTTCCATTGAAGAACAGATTAAGATCTTATAAGCTGTGCACCAAAATGCAACAACATTTTCGGCAAAGGTGGCTCAAAGATTACTTGGCTCAACTTCAAAGTAGACCAAAATGGCGTTTTGATGTACCTAATTTAATTATTAGTTCTTCTTAAAGAAAACCATACACCATCATTAAAGTGGCCAATGGGCAGAATTACTAAAGTTATTCGAGGTAAAGACAATAAAGTGAGGGTAGTGGAAGTAAAAACTCAAAGTGGAAATTATTTAAGGTCTATAACTAAAATTGCAGTTTTGCCCATTTGAACGCGACTATAAGGTATTACTATTAGTTTTTAAATTTTAAGAACATACTCTAGTAATGTATTAGTATGTAGGTGTAACAATTAATAGTAATTTAAGTTATTATTATGACTTTAGTAGTCTAATTTTTTACTGACTTTCGTAGTCACTTGTTTTCTTTCTTTTAGACATTTATTGTAAAATCAATGCTTTGGGTTGCAGTATATTATAAGCCTTTAATAATTCTTAAGGCCCTAGCATGTTGGATACAAATCCAACAAGACATGGCAACAATGTATATTAAAAATAGCGCCGAGGCGAATTAGTGTGTTTTATAGCTTTAGAAGCGAGCACACGTTTTAAATTATATTAAGTTTTGCACCGATTATATTGTTACAAAAGCCTCATAGCCAGATTAAGATTTCCTGAAATTTAGGGAAAAACGAGGGGTCACTATACATAATATCCCTAAATTTAGGGAAAAAAGTGCACAACTTGGCAACACCGCATCCCAGGGGTGTCCCAAACTTACCCCCCTAATACGAAGTCTCAACCCTCTAGGCCTTAAAATACCCTCTAGGCCTTAAAGTTACCCATTTAACCCCATGTAAAATGCAAATCTACAAAACAACTACTTTTGGACATGTCCCGGTATCTTTTAAAACTCGGATCGGCGCGGCGTATCGGATGGAATGTTCGCGATACAATACACGTTTACTGGACGTATAACGGGAACATTCTGTGCAAACGGGAACATTCTGTGCATACAGGAACATTCGAGAATCGAATGCCCACACGACGGACAGTTAGTTGTGAAATAACAGTGGCGCGATAAAGCAAAGAACGAAGTAGTGAAGTGGTAAAAGTGACTTTAGTGGTTTAAAAGTGAATTTTAGTGTTGTAAATTGTTGTGTAATTAGTAAATAAAGTTTGTTGAGTTTATTAAAAGTCTCACTTATCAAAAAGAACCCAGTAAAGTGTAACAATATTTTAGGCTCTACCTTAACTATAATTTGTATCCTAATTCTTAAACTTTGTATATTTTGTAAATACAGTTAACCGAATAAAATTTATCGCGTGTGAGTTGTTTTTCTTTAAGATAACAAAACTGTCGAGATATTGAAGCTTGTACCAGTTAAACTGGAAAATACAATTATCGGAAAATTACCAAGCAGGTGATTTTCTCAGAATAAACAAGTAGGTATATGTTACCGTGGCTATGGGGTAAACAACAGTCACCAATATAAATAATTGTCAAATAAAGTCGGATATTAAGTTGGCAAATATTAAATTAAAAAAATGTCATCCGATCAAGAATTAATGGATTGTACACCGCCAGAAATACGACAGGCTAATGACGCAGCAGCACATGACATGGTGCAAAAAAAAGATGAAGAATATCGGTTTCAAAAGAGAACTCTTAGCATATTTTTGAGAACAAACGAGACAAAACAATGGATAGATGGAAATCTAGTACTGTGACAAAAGTTTATGCGGATAGCTAAATGGAGAATAAAACCAAAACATTCTACTATGCTGTTCCCAACGTTCCATGTCTTCTGTAGCTGCTGCAAGTAGTTCACAAACCTCAGTCATTCAATAGAAAATTAATTTATTGATCAAAGACAACTGTTGGAAACGTCAGGACTGGTACTGAAAGTATACTAAATATTTCGATAAACGCTTACAATAATTCAAATGTAACCATTAATTCAATAAGTAGTTTATTGTATTTTAGTTTCCCGTGTCAAGTTCCGCACAGTTACTTAGTTCGCCATGCGTAGATTGACATTTAAAGAAATGGCAATTTTTCTAATACTTCACCATTTAGTCGGATATTGAATAAAAATCATTCAGCCAGATAATGTTGATAGAACAATGCTGCATATGGTATAACAGCAAATCAAAAGAGCAAATAAAACTACACCACCCGCGCCTCCATCTTTAGTTTATTATCAAAATATATAAGAAGTCCGAGGTTCACCAGAACTGACTTTTTTTTGCTTCACGCTTCACTGGAGGAATATCTGAAACAAGGAAAATAATATAAAACATATTACACAATGTTATATGTAGCATAAAATCAGTATAAAAATTCATTCCATATTGAACGGTAGTCTAACACACCAGGGGGGATATTTCTGACCATATGCAACTTTAGAAACGTATGAAAATTATACGCAAAGTTGAGAAGTATTTACCATACATATCTGTACGCATATATTCGTATACGTAAATTAACTTATGATGACCGGATTTTACCGACCCTTAAAAAATTGATTTTATGCAAAACACGTATACCAGGTGTCCAAGAGCACCCTGGACATAGGAGATTAACATGGGAAAACGGTTTTGATTTTTTTGCGCCTGTACAGTTGATTTGATCGAAAAATCGTATTAATGAAAGTTGTAGTACCTATCACGAACTAGTTTTCTGTATTTTTTTCAGAACTCTAATTTGAGCCCTTTTGTCGTAAAACACGAACAAAAATGCGAAAATTTAAACTTTTTACCTGCACTGTATAAGCGTTTGTCGAGCAACCGTACCAGCAACAATGACCTGTTTACCCCTTGCCCGACAACCGCCTATACAGTGCAGGCCAAAAGTTTAAATTTTCTCATTTTTGTTCGTGTTTTACGACGAAAGGGCTCAAGTTAGAGATCCGAAAAAAATACAGCAAACTAGTCCGTGATAGGTACTACAACTTTTATTAATACGATTTTTCAATCAAATCAACCGTACAGGCGCAAAAAAATCAAAACCGTTTTCCCATGTTAATCTCCTATGTCCAGGGTGCTCTTGGACACCTGGTATATCAGCGCGCTGGGTTAAAACAGCGTACTGAAATTATTGTATTTTTGGAAAGTCCTACTGATTATTGTCACGAATAGAAATTCTTATTATTTAAAAAATATAAATTCATAAAATTTAAGCAGGTATTTGAAGATGGCAATATAATAAAAGGCACGAGGTAAGGTTACAGTCAGAATGCTAGTAGAGCATCTTACCTATTTTTAGCGGCTAACAAATAATATGTCACGACTAGCGTGACTTGTCGAATTGAATTCAACCTTACTACCTGGGATCTCGTTTCAGCGTGAAATAAAACACACAGTCAACCCTTCCATTTAATTCTATTAAATAAGTTCTTTAACTTGAACAACATAAGTTACTAACTAATAAAATAACTAACTGGAATAAACCCCTCTATAAGGTAATTCCTTTTTATAACCTTCAAAACACTGATTGCACCAATCAGAAACTCCCAAACCTGGTCTCATTTAGCCCACAACTCGTGAGGACCTTTCGACCCAACACACTTAGAAATATTTCTCATATTTCACAACCCAGCATCAGTAGTAGATCAAATATGGATTTTTCTAGAAATTAATTAAATTCATATTTTATATAAAAAAAAACATAAATGTTTTACTTTTGAATGTCACTTACAACAATTTAAAATGTTTATAATAAAAAACGGAGTTAAATCGCAATTAAAATTAGGTATATGATATACTTCATAAAAGTTAAAGTGTTTCGGAAAAGCTAACAGAAAAAAATATAGATGAGTATTTCGTTTTAAAAAGTCGAAATTCTTTAATTAAACATACACAGGGTGTTTCAGGTTTTAATATGCAAACTTAAACCACGTATTCTATGTCTAAAAATAACTGTAGCATACAGTGTTGAAAATTTCATTTTTATTCAACTTGTTTTCAAGCAAATTGCATTTATATTTTCAGAAAAAACATCTCAACTTTGTATACTCCTCTTTAGATTGGTAGAGAATTTGGGGTCATTTTTTAGATAAATTTGTAATTTTCTTGAAAACGGTGACAAACACGGAAATAATTTAAGAAACAAAAAAGTTTCCTAATTGAACAAGAAATTTGAATAAAATCATTGTGGACGAAAAAAGAGACCGAAAATTCAAAAAAAAAATAACACCCTGTACACTTGCAAAAAGTTGGCTTATTCAATGATGCTGTACGATAAGATACCTTTAGTCCATATTGCCAATTTTTCTCAGCTAGTCGATGATAGATTTATATTTTCCTTCCGACGTTTCGTTTTTGCGCGGTTTTTCATGAACTTTCTTTTTTCTTATGAGAACCATATTCGATTTTTAGACCACCAACTAGTGCATGTTATTTCTGATTTCAGTGATGTATAATAACTTATGATTTGCTTCATAAATGACAAAATAGTTCAAGAAAAACTAATTTAACTGAGTTGACTTTGATACGTTTTATGAAGATTATTTGACAGTACTTGTCACACGCAATCGGCCTGCATATACTTCAAAATGAAGAAAAACGAGGCAATATCATTTTAAAGCTTTATCACAAATTTGATACCAAGCTAATATTATGAGAGCAAGCCAAATGTAAATTCTATTAAATAAGTAATATAAAATTTATCCTTGAAGGGAGAAAAAACTTAATCAAAACCCAGTGTTGGTTTCAAAGGTGGCATGTTGCTTGATTTTTTATTATTGAAGGGGGAAAAACTTAATCGAAACCCGAGTTAGTTGAATAATGTTAAAACGGCATGTCTATTGAAATTGGAGACCAAGTATGGATGGTGGACATTCAGAGAAAAACAAATTTAAAAAATCCTGGTGGTGGCGTGGTCGGGCAGGGCATCATGTTCAGGGTGCAGCAGAAGAAAATTTGTTTTTCTGTGAATGTCCACTGCGGTTCTTGTTATGCGACGTCTCTTACGTGGTCTACTTGGTCTCCAACTTCCATAGACATGCCGTTTTAACATAATTCAACTAACTCGGGTTTTCATTAGGTTTTTTTCTCCCTTCAAGAATAAAAAACCAAGCAACCTGCCATCTTTGAAACCAACACTGGATTTTTTGATCAAGGCTTAACCCAAGGCTAAGGCTTAACACCAACCACCTTATGTCAAGCCTTATGTACACCTGGGTTCAGCTGTCCCCCCTTGTAGTCTTGTAGAATGACAGCCAGCAGACTGTGACTCTAGTTAAGCCTCTGAAGATGGATGTCCAAATACACCCGAAACATGTCAGGCAGATAACAACTTAATAAATATTGTCACAAGTAGATTTTCGTTGATTACTTAGTCAGCAAAAAATCAACCATTGACCGAAACAAGTCGTTGACCACTCGAATTGAAAAGTAAGCAATCCAACCTTTTAGAACGGAAGCTAGCTAAGGTGTTGCAATCGCCAGTCAGCAATAAGTCATCATCTGTACGGACAATGATCCAAGTGCTTAGACAAGCAATTAAGAAATTGAACTAAGGGATGGTAATACCTTACAATAAATAACAGAGAAATGTTGGAAAAGGGGTGTCTGAAATTATCCGCGAAACTAAACGGTTTGGTCGCGAAAGTTAAGGGAACTCTACCCTGACACGTACCCTCGGTCCAAAATGGTTTGTGCATTTATCATCATGTAAGTACAAACTTGTAATTTATAAATAAGCCAACTTGTGTCTGACAATGTGTATAAAATCAGTCTCCAACTTGACTTGTTTATCTCTATGAATAAACGTTGTTATTAAAAAGAAGTAGTAGTCCATATTCTTTCAGTGGAGTTGTACAAGTACAAAAGGAGGGCAATGACACGCAGTCGTCTTCAAACGGTAACGCCTGCTCTACTAGATTCGGACATATAAATGGCCATCTTCAAGAGCTACAAGAATAACTTACTCTACTTGTGTAACAGGTGTTTAAGAAACAAGAAAACCTACTTCAACTCGACAAGGTAGGCCATTTATATGTCCGAAACTATTAGAGCAGGCCTTACCCTTTAAAGGTCGAAATAAAGTATTGTGGAGACGACTGCATGTCATTCCCTTGCTTTTGTTGTTGTTTTTGTTATCCAATCTTTGAGTTTAACCACAGACAAACTAATATATACAGACGGTCAGCCAAATGGTTAAAAAACGAAACGCTAAATGGAGACCCTTTGCTGTTCAACAGTCTCCATCGGCGAATCGACGGTATCTATTTCGAGCGTCTCATAACAGATGGCAGTGCAGCCAGTAAATTTTTCTGCAGTTTGGCTCTTGTTTGAAGGCATAATTACGCAACGTTGCCTGGTATTGCTAGAATTCTTTGTACCATCAGAAATTTTTTTAAATGATCATTGCAATTTGCTTATATTGTTTTATTAAGAAATATTAAGATATTGAGGGTAACTAGGAATCGTGTTATTGGAGTTAGAACAGATAAAACTTTATTTAGAACGTATTTAAGTTTATAATTGGCACTGTATTTACGGATAATGTTTTCCCGCCAAATTTATCAAAACTGTTGCTATTTGTTAACCGTACGTGCAGACATCGGTAGTGGAAGTTTAACTTTTGTGTTATTTATTATTTTTTTTCTGCTCACATAGATATCTGATATTTACAAATATTTTTTTCTTTGTTTATTGGGTCTTCTGTCTCACACAAAAAAAGGTTTGTTGGGAAAATGGAATTTCGCACTATTTTCAACTAAGTTGAAAATAACATTAACCTAGTCGTCCCAACACAAGACCACTGACTTAGGCTCGATCTTAGTCAGTGGTCTTGTGTTGGGACGACTAGGTTAATGTTATTTTCAACTTAGTTGAAAATAGTGCGAAATTCCATTTTCCCAACAAACCTTTTTTTGTGTGAGATAGAAGACCCAATAAACAAAGAAAAAAATGAGTAACTCGTCTCAACAAACATATAGAACATATCTCCATTTACAAATATGTCGGGAAATGTGTGCAAGTACTTAAACTGTGGAAAAAGTGGTCGTGACGGTGTCCGATTATTTAGATTTCCCCATAAGAACCCTAAACTTTGTCGAAAGTGGGTGATTTACTGCGGTATGGGCTATTTTTAACTAAAAATGTTCTTATTTAGCTTGCTTTAATGTAGTGCCGCATGATGCTTTTCTGTATTAACCTATTACCTTACTTAAAAGTTAAAAGACTATTTAAAAACCCATTGTCGCACTTTGCAATAGGTATTCAATTTGTTCAGGGTTAGGACTTCTTTAATATTATTTTCGATCAATATTATTGACTATCTCGTTTATTACGAATAGGTAGGTAGGTACACTTTTATAATACAGGGTGATGCTTAATAACATGATAGTATTCTACTAATTAGTACTATATTCATATCATAGACTAGACTTGCACATGTTTTAATGTGCAAACAATTTGGTAATTTTAACCAGTGGCGTTCGTATAGATTTTGCATTAAATATTTATTGAAAAAAATTATGCGTTATTGCATAATTCTTCGTGGTTTTTTCATATTATCAAAATTATTTTGAAAGTCCTAATTGGACATGTAACATAAATTGTTAATAAAATAAACAAGGAGCTGCTTTTTTATAAATATTCGAGAAATATTATTTGAGGTTGTTCTATTATAATTATTATTATTATAAATACTATTTGTAACTGATAAACTTTGTTTCTTTGGATAGGTAACAGTATTATAAGCTCGAGTATAAAATAAAAAAAATTAAGTTTGGTTTATAATCAACATCAGTAAACAGAAATTTATTAGTAGATTATAACATTTCATTTTTTCAAACAAAAGGTGTTATGTCGAATAGGCACCACATTTTTTCGATTTTAGAGAGTTACAACCATTTGAGAAGAAATAATTACCTAAACTATTATTTTTGACAGCATTTTTCCGCAATTTGGTTACCCTGCTTTTTGCAATTACAAAATGCTTTTTTTGCATTTTTTTCGTATACAAACAGGATGGTCCTCCGGGAACTCCATCGATTGTTGATAAAGTACACTTAAAAAAAATCGAAAATTTGGCTACCAACCAAAATCGATGGGGGGTCGTTGATCTAAAATATTTCCAAGTTGGTGGTACTTCCGGTTATAGCAAAAGTAGCTACCAACTTCCGTATTTTAAATGGAACACCATGGATTAAAAAAATATTAAAAATATTCTTTTTTGCACGACTTGTCTAATTTTGAGTGATTACAGTACCTGTTTTGAAGGCGGGAAGGACTAGTTCCTGTCTAGTTTATAAGGTTCAATATTAGCTTCACAAAAACATACAATCTAAATTTAAAAAATTCATTTCTTTCAAAAACCGAACAATGTTTTAATGTCATTTTATAAGGCCATGATTACCGAACTTATCTCCCATGTTCAACCAAATCTGTATCTGTAATCGTTTTCAAGATCTCCATAGTGGCTCGCTATATCGTGAACACTTTTGCTAAAGAATGGATTTTTTCTTTGTCATTACACATACGGAATTCATTAAATAGAAATATTTTAAGAGAACTTCAAATCTCGTTTAGAATTTGCTTTAACTTTTACACCGTTACTTCTTGTAACAATGTGAATCATTGCTTTTTTATTTGAAAAGACCACTTTGTTAGGTAATTTTTATTTTTCTATTTTAGGTAGATTATTATTTATTAATAATTATTATTATTGTCTACTTACGCTGTGGTTTAATGTATAGTCTAGAAGACAATGAAGAAGTGTCATATCACATGTGTATTCAAAAAACAACATAATTTAAAAAATGTTCAACGTAAATTTGAATTTCTCTTATTATTCAGTACTTTTCAATTTGATTGATTTTATGTATCAATCAATAAAAAAAATTCACACATAAATCCCAAAATGTTGCATTCCGTATTACACTTATTATTTTCTGCGATTTCTACACAACGCTGATGAGTTTCAATAAAAACGAAACAATTGATATAAACACAACGGAAAATTGCATTATTCTCAGAGTATATTTTAATAATTGTACACAAAATTTCTTGGAAATTCTGTCATTAGAAAGTAATTTTTCAACTGAAACAATCAGTAATTTCACTTAGAGTATTTAATTTAATTTAATATCAATGTAATAATCTTTGTCTAATGTACTATTCCTTAAAATTAGGTAGAATTTTTAACACGTACTATTTTAGATTAAATTTAATTATTTGCAAGCATACGTACAAAATGCGCTCGGCTTTTTTTCTTATTTCTATTCCGTACCGAACCGTCGCGTCGCGCCGGTGATTTGATGCAGTTGTATAATCATAAATGCCGTGCGCCGAACGCGTCTCTGCAGAAATATGGCAACACTGCGGAAAACAAATTTCGTTCGTTCAGACAATCGCAGCCGATTACGCATGAGTCATCAAAATATTTTAAAACAATTTATTAGTCTGACTGGTCTGGCGCCTTCACCAAAATTATATGGCTTCCATTTGCTCTGACCGTCTGTATATATTAGTTTGTCTGTGGTTTAACTTGACTACGATCCCAGCCTACACGTCCCCGCGTTACGACTAAAAATTAGATCGTGACAATATTTTGTGGAGATCGACTTAGTTTTGTTTTTACTTTATTTTTAGTGTTAAAAAGAGCAATGAACCTAATTATTGAATCATATTAAAGTAAATTATCTACTCATTATGAGAATATATAAATGTTGTTTTAAAAAAAATAAACAAACAAGTACCTAAAAACACACTCAGAAAAAAATATACACCCAATGGTAAAAAAAACAAAAATAAAACTTTCAGTTTTTCGGTTTTTGTCTGATTTCTCCAAATGTAATAAAATGTTGTTGATTTTTTTACTAAATTATTTAGCAATAAAATGCGCAACTTTGCTTTCATTTAATTAAAGCTCTACCAACTGCAGGTTCTTAGATAGCAATGCTAGTGCATCAAATTTGTAACACCCTGTATGTAAACAATTTGAACAATTCATCTTTTAATGTCATTCCTTCCCATCTTTTGGAAAGTTACCACGGATCCGAGTATACAGGGTTTGATGGAAGTGTCAAGGTCAAGGTCAAAAAATGTGTCAGGACAAAAAATTAAAAATTTGCTCCAACGCTCTCATCAACATTTTTTTTGTGTTTCAAAATAACCTTAATCGAGTCTTGTGGTCAATATTTCTGGACGTTTTCTCTAGTTTGGTGATTAAGGGCGGTTTACAAATTTTATTAAAAAATTTAAAATGGGGTTATTTTTACTTCTCTTGTTTTTAATTTAAACATTTCCTTAAATCTTTTGTGGAAAAAGAAAGGGATTAACAAGGCTACACTTAAAACTAGGTACCCAATTTAAGTAAAAAGCTTAATCTGCATTATACAGGGTGACCCAAAAAAACTTTGAAAACAAAATCATATTTTTATCATACATTTTTGCATGGTTAGTGATTTTAATAGAAAATAATAATATTGGAGACCAGGGTCATGATTACACAGTCAACACAAAGACGAGCATTGTGCACACACACACACACACACACACACACACACACACACACAGTGAACACTTGTTTTTATATTCAAACATAATTAGAATGAAAATGAAAACTGTAAAAATATTGTAATATCGGTAAATAAAATTTATAAAGTACTGTAAAACGATGAACGTTAACTTTAGACCGCCTCACTCCATATTGAACAATTCTGTCGTTTTAACGCAAAATCGAGGGCTTTTAAAAAACATTCTTTACCGACATTATAATAGTTTTACAGTTTTAATTTTAATTATGTTGTGAATGTAAAAGCAAGGGTTGACTGTGGGTTTTGTAATGTGTACAATGCTTGTCTTTGTGTTGACGGTGTGATCCTGACCACCTCTTTTTAAGGTCTGATGATGGCTTAAGAGCCAAAACCGTTAGCCGGACTTAAATTGTCTCTATCCTTTCCTGATTAAAAAACATGGGTCACTTTGCGGATTAGAACAACTTTATCTTAATATTTGTTTAATGATCCGAATCATGTATCTAGACGTTTATAAAATTTATTGGTAAATTTCAAATATGTTATTTAGCTAAGCTATTTAATAAACTTAGTGCAGATCGACTCTGTGATTTTACTTTCACTTACACTCACTACTCCACTGTGGGAATATGAACTACTTCTTTTCAATTAAATTGGGTAGTTTTAAGTGTAATTTGGTTTATCCCGTATTTCTTCAACAAAAAATCTAAAAAAATTATTGAATTTGAGTAAAGAGACGAAAAAATCAAACCATTTTTGAAATTTACCAATACATTTTATAAACGGCCCTTAATTGCCACTGTTCGAATCGTCTAAATATATGAATTGGATCTTTAAATAGGATTGGATCTTCTTAATCCAATATTATTATTTTCCATTAAAATCACTGAAAATGCAAGATTTATGATAAAAGTTTTTTTTGGCCACCGTGTACAGAGTGTCTCTAAAAGGTCTGTACAAAATTCTATGACATATTCCTGACATCAAAATAAGCCGATTTAAAGCAACTTACCATAGTCCGAAATTACTTAATTTTCGAGATACAGCGTGGTAAAGTTAAAAAATAAAACTCAATTTTTTTAAATTTAATATACGTCTTGTAACGTATTACTGTCAAATCTAGTAGCCAGAGGTTTTTTGAGATGCGAAACCCGAATTTAGACACTTACAATTTGAACAAATTTCAGGTGACAGTATTTCGGTACAGTATCGAACACTTAAAACCGAAATATCTCGACAACAGTTTACATTAGCGGTTCTTAGCAGAAGTACCTTTTTTGCTTTAAAATGTTTGAAACATCATTTCCTTAAAAAATAAATAAGAAAATTACACAGAGAAAAAAGTTACGGTCACTTAAAATCATCAGAAGTACACTGTAAAGCGCCCTCTACCGGCCGCAGTAAAAATGTGTCCAAATTCGGGTTTCGCATCTCAAAAAACCCCAAGATTTGAAAAGTAATATGTTACAAAATGTACATTATATTTTAAAAAATCAATTTTTATTTTTTAATTTTACCACCCTGTACCTCGAAAACGGACCAATTTCGGACAAAGGTAAGTTGCTTCAAATCGGCTTATTTTGATGTTAGGAATATGTGATAGGATTTTGTACAGACCTTTTAGATACACCCTGTATAACAAAGATTAAGCTTTTTACTTAAATTGGGGAGTTTTAAGCGTAGCTTTACTAATCCTTTTCTTTTCCCACAAAAAATTTAAAGAAATGGTTAAATTTAAAAAAAAGCATAAAAATAACCCCATTTTTGAAATTTTGCAATAAAATTTGTAAACGGCCCTTAATCACCAAACTGGCAAAAACGTCTACAGATATTAACAACAAGACTCGAATAAGATTATTTTGACAAACAAACACATTTTTTGTGAGAAATGGCGTACCAAATTTTTCATTTTTTTACTACACTTCAGTCAAACCCTGTATACTCGGATTCATGACAACTTTTAAAAAGATTATTTAGGTCAACAGACACAGAAAGAAAATACCTTTTAGTTGTCAAAAGAATTATTAAAATTGAGTCAATCAATTTGAAGAAACAGCTGTTGAAAAAAGAGCTTAAATTTTGATGGCCTATTCTTTTTAACAAGCAGTCTAGTTTACTTTGGTATTAAGTTTTTTTTGTAATATAAAGTAGAAAAAAAAGAGCGGGTAAAAGTAAAACCAATCACTTTGTACAAAAAATAGTTATTTACTAGCAGTAAGGCAAGTAAATAAAGTGTAAATAAAGATTAAAGTAATCAATTGAACAATGTCAGATGCTGTCCACCTGAGATATTATTTATGGAGAGGCAAAAGCTTGAATACCTATTCAAAATATCTAAAAATTCAGAAGTATTGTTTTGGTTTTGAAAAGATTCCAACTCCACACAGATGTTTGCTTTATAATCATAGTATTCTTTATAAACAGTGCGTTTTTTTTTACGTGCAACGTAGGATTTCACATGTTAAATTTTTAAGCACATGTTAGACCATGTTATTTTGGAACTAGAAGTATAAAACTTGATGGGTGGCTGTTTCGTACGCTTAAGCTAAAGTAAGTTTACCAATTCGGCCTAAAAAGTGATAAAAAACTTTCAAAAAATCATCTTTTCTCAAACAGGTTTTATCTTTCCATACTTCCTTTATGTCGGTATAGCAAGTAAAATTTGGCATAGAAAGTAAAACAGGGTGATCAAAATGCAAATATTAACATTATATCAAGAAAGTTAAGAACAAAAGAAGTATTTTTATGAATGAATTGTTCAAAGTGACCTCAGTTTGAAGCCAAACAGTATCCCAATCAATAATAAAATACCCTTTTGCGCGTTAAAAAAACGCACTGTACATTTTTTTCTTTGTTTATTGGGTCTTCTGTCTCAACACACAAAAAAGGTTTGTTGGAAAAATGGAGTTTTGCACTATTTTTAACTAAGTTGAAAATAACATTAACTTAGTCATCCCAACACAAGACCACTGACTTAGGCTCGGTCTTGATACTTAAAAACCCTGACGTTTTTGTGGAAAATCTACCACCCTCTTCAGATAATCTAAAAAAGAACACAGAAAACAACAACTTAATAAATATTAAACCTGATAATGTTCAGTTTGGAACTCCAAGAAGAGTTTTTGTCAATGAAAATTGACATAAATTTTGACTTTTATTGTTCCAATAGGAAAGGTTATCTATTGTTGTAGTGAAAGGTGGGTTTTATAATGAAAACAAAATTACAAGAAATTTAAGTTTTGTTTGATATGTCCAAGTGTTATCTCCTTCCCTAGAATATTTAAACAAGTTTGGTCAATATTAATTTAATTTAATTTTATTAGTGTGATATTCCATTTTTCAAACAAACATTTTTTTTGTAGTGAGACAGAAAACCCAATAAGCAAAGAAAAAATGAGTAACTCGTCTCAACAAACATATAGAACATGTCTCTTCTCTTTATATACATGTTGTCTCATACAAATACACACTACAAGCTACATACCTCCTTATTACTGTTACTTTAAACATGCCATTAAATAACACTACCTAATACAAATTGACTCAAGCTTTAGCAGTGCAATTTACTAAAGTGTATAATAATGATTAACGTGAGAAACATAAAACAATAATGAAAACTGCATTGTTTTTCATTTTAATTTGAGTTTTAGTAAAAATAGTTAACTAACCTTAAAACTTGTTCTTTTATCTACTGTTGTAATGTAGTGCATTCAATTTCTCTCTTTATCTCGATTGATATGTGGCAGTCTTCTTAGTGGATAATTTGGGCCTGAATCCCATTAGTTACTTCATAAAAAAATAAACTTCTGCAACCATATAGAAAATTAGTGAAATATTCAGGATATACCGCATACAATTCTGTAAAAAAGGCTTAATTTGTTACTTGAACTATACTTAAAAAATGCTAGACTTGAAAAATTTTTAGAACTGAAGCATCAAGGGGGTTTTACATAGGTTAGGTATGAAACTGCCACTGTAATCTTACCTGGGCCAGCAGCTGTTTGATCCATTATGTCCATCAAAAAATATATATTTACTTGATTTTAGGATATAATCTTCACCAATTATTGGATTAATGTGATAAAATTAAATTATTTTAGCTGCATGTTAATCTTTTTGACAGAACTAAATAAACAAAAACCAAGTGACAAGTGACAAGACTAGTCGGCATTTGCCTTCTCAATAGATCCAAGATCTAGCGAATGTCAGCGACTTGTTTGCTTAAAGCGATACGCCGGGTGACGTCACAGTGGATGCTCGGGTGCACAATATGCACTTAATTAATACCCAAAGGATAACAGGCGTTGTCTGTTTTGTATTACTCTTTACATTAAAATTGTCTCAAATGCGGCTTGTTGTGTGTTACTAGAGGCGGCCCTGAAGTGTTATCTTTATCCTTTTTATGCCAATTAAGAATTTATTTATAAAATATAAAACTAACCATTAAAACATGCTGTCAGTAAGTTTATCACAATGTTACGGTTAAGTGAATTACGCCCTCAATACTAATGAGTGAAAAATAGAAAACAGCACTAAAGAAGATGTAACTTTATTTTTGTTTAAATAAATCTCAAAGAAAACTAAAGACGTGGTTAAAAACATGTTAACCCGAACAAGAATTGAAAAGGCGGCAAATCATTACTTATGTCTAACAACTTAATCTTTACTAGACTTATGATGTTTGACATTTGTCATAAGTCACTTAACAGTAGACATTACTAACTTATACATATACACATAGGTGGTTTTATTGGTATTTTAACACCCTTCCTCAATAAAACAATTGTTACATATTATCAATATCAACTATCAAGTTCAAGTCAGTTCTAAATTTATCAAACAGAACACTAGTTAAACCTTTTGTTAAAACGTCTTGCAACTTGCTCAGTCGTTGGCAAGTATTTTACACTCACAGTTTTATTTGCTATTAAATCTTTAATGTAGTTAAACTTCACATCAATATGCTTAAGTCGTTTATGATCAAATTTGCTTGTTAATTTAATACAAGACTGATTGTCTTCAAAAATGTCAAAGATGTGTTTTTCAAAACCAAGGTCGAAGACAACCATACTCCTTCTTTTGATGCTTCTGCCAGGGCGACATATTCCGCTTCCGTTGATGAAAGACTTACAGTGGCTTGCTTTTTAGTACACCAACACACAACAGCTCCAAAAACTTTAAAACAGTATCCAGTTGTTGACTTCCGATCATGCAAATCACCAGCCCAATCGGCATCGGCATAACCAACTAACACCACTTTTTCATTCTTTGGACAAAAGAACTCCAAATTAATTGTACTTTTAAGATATCTAAGAATTCGTTTTAACTTGGTCCAAAGTTGTTTTCTCGGTTTGCTTTGATGTCTACTACACGTATTTACAGAGTAGCTTAAATCCGGTCTTGTTGCCAGCATCAGGTACATAAGTGAACCCACCAATTCGCGCACTGGTAGGTTTTCATCTGTTTCTTCAGTGTCCGTTTCTTCAAAAATAACACATCCAGCCTCCATTGGAGTTTTTACTGCTTTACATTCACTCATGTTAAGACGACTTAATATCTGTGCAATATAGTTCTTTTGACTAAAGTACAGACCTTTTTTACTAAATCTAGTATTTATACCCAAAAATGTTTTTATATCACCTAAATCTTGCATTTCAAAATTTGATTTTAACTTTTCCTTTAAATTTGTGATTTCTTGATCATCACCCACAATTAAAAAATCATCCACATACAAAAGTAGATACATTTTCCCTTCCTTAATATGTTTAATATAAAGACAAGGATCATTTTGTGATCTTACAAATGATTGTCCTTGAATAAATCCATCAAACTTTTTATTCCAACAATATGGGGATTGTTTCAGCCCATACAAAGCTTTATTCAGCTTACATACTTTATCTGTGTTTTCAAAACCTTCTGGAATGGACATGTAAATATCTTTTTCTATTTCACCATGTATAAACGCGGATTTAACATCCATCTGTTGAACAATTACATTTTTGTAATTTGCAACAGCAAGTAATGTTCTTACTGTAGTTAACCTAGCTATAGGAGCATAGGTTTCACTATAGTCAAATCCTTCTTTTTGCATAAATCCTTTTACAACAAGTCGAGCATTATATTTGAAAACATTTCCTGTTGAATCCTTCTTGATTCTAAAAACCCATTTACAATTTATAATTTTGTCCAAGTTCGGTTTTTATTTAAGGCACTTATTTGTTCTAGTACAGCTTCATTCCAAAGATTATAGTCAGGTCTCGATTTTGCATCCTCAAGGCTTGTTGGCACTTCTTTTGTTATAAGTGAAATATTTAATGCCATATGTTCCAGATCATCATCTCTAAGGTAGTCACTTAAATACTTTGGGAGTTTTCCTGACTCTCATACTTCTTCTATTTTCTCCTTCAAAATGATTTTCAGATATGTCTTCATCATTTTCGTCTATCATTGAGTCAGTTTCCTGATTTTGTCTCTGTTGAGTACCATTTTCCTCATAGCCATTTTGAATTGTGTTTGGAACATAAACTGCAGTCACATGTTCATTTTTGAAATCTTGAGCAGTCTTTGTCTCATCAAAAACAATATTTCTTGCAATAACCAATTTTTCGTTTTTCGGATACCACAACCGATAACCATGATCTGTGTACCCAATCATAAAATTTAGTTCACCTTTTGGGTCAAATTTATTTCCTTGTTTCTGCTTAGGAATATGGCTATATGCCAGACAGCCAAAAATTTTTATATTTTTTAGATTAGGCTTCCTTCCATAGAATAACTCTGCAGGAGTTACATTTGTTTTTAATGCATTAGTTGGACTTCGATTTAATAAGTAGGTGGCACACAGAATAGATTCACCCCACAGGCTTTTGGGTAGGACTGATTGCAGCAACATTTCTCGCCCTTTTTCTATTAAAGTCCTATTGAGTCGTTCGGCACATCCATTCTGATCTGGATTGTATGGTACAGTATAACTTACCATTATGCCTTTGGCATCACAAAGTTTACGAAAATCATTTGAGCAATACTCCCTACCATTATCACATCGAATAACCTTGATTTTTTTGTTTAATTGGTTAGTTACAAGAGCTTCATACCTTTTAAAGCATTCAAAGAAATCACTTTTATTTTTCAAAAGAAAAACAATACAAAAATGAGTATAATCATCAAGAAAGGTCAAGATATATTTCTTTTCATCATAAGTAGCTGGAGTAATAGGTCCACAAATGTCACTATGAACCAGTTCAAGAGGGCTTTTAGTAATTTTATTCGCTACTTTATTGTATGGTAATCTAGTAATTTTTGTTTGAGCACAGACTGAGCAAATTTTACAATTTTTAGACATTTCCTTACTTAAATGTAAACCATCTACCATACTTGACAATTTTAGTATACTATTATTGCCCTAACCTAGAATGCCACAAGCTAATATCATTAGTTGAACAACAAACATTTGCATTTTTCGAGTTGAAATTTATTGTATACAAACTCCCTACTCTTTTACCTATAGCTAAAACCTTGTTATCTTTAGAAATAGATACAGAACCATTTTCAAAAACAATCTTTAAACCAGCTTTTTCAAGCTTTGAGGTAGATAACAAATTATCTTAAATCAGGGCAAAAATAGACATTCTTAATTTGGCCAGATTGACCACTTTTAAAGGTAATAGTAATGTTACCAATTTTTGTGGCATTCAGTTTTACATTTGACTTTGCGACAATACTAACATTTTTAAGTGTACTTACAGAATCAAAGTATTTTTCATCATTAATCATATGGTCAGTCGCCCCACTGTCCACAATCCAACTTATGCAGTGTCCACCACAGCTGTTTGCCTCTTTCTGCTCCTCAGTACAAGCATTTGTTAAAAATGCAATAGATGACTGGTCATCATCAGCATCAGGGTCAAAACTGGAGCCAGCCTGGTTTGCATGTCGTCTCGATAGGTCCTTTACTCTGCAGTACTTTCTTGTATTGCACATCTCTCATGTCGCTGTTCTGCTCGTTTCCCGTTCGGCAGGCCGCGGTTTTGTGGAATTTGTGGAATGCGGACAGCAGGTCATATTTAATAATAATAGCGGCTTTGTTTACATGTTGATTGGAAATTTACTCAAATTGTGATTGATTTTTATTACTGGACAGTTTTAGACTGGTAAATCAGAGTTAAATCGATTACTTATAGTTGGGCATGTTTATATTTATCATCAGCCGAGTTTTCCTGAGGAAAGTTGCAACAGGTGAGTGGAATGGTATTATGTAGGACTTATAATTTCAACATTTCGTTTTTATTTCAGAAAATCTTTGATAATCTGCCCACACAGCTCATATAGCCAATGTGCATGAAGTATACTGGAACTTCTATTAAGTAACAATTATTATCAAAGACAGTATTTAATAAAAACCAAATGTAAACCGTTTTTGAAATCTATCTAGTTTTAAATCATCAGAGAGGCAAATACATTTGAAAAAACTGCATCCAGCTTCAGCATATACCTGTTGAGGTATAAATCTAGTTGATTTACTTACACAATGCTTTAATATGGTAAGTATACATATCAATCAACCAGCCCTCGACGTCCACTGCTGAACATAGGCCTCCCTCATGGCTCTCCACCCCTGTCTGTCCTGGCTCGCTTGGATCCAGTTGTTTGCCATTCTCTTTAGGTCGTCGGTCCAACGTGTAGGCGGGTTTCCTCTGTTGCGCTTATCGGTACGTGGTCTCCATTCTAGCAACCTTTTTGTCCATCTGTCATTTCCCTGTCTGCCCACGTGTTCAGCCCAGCTCCACTTCAGTGAGGTTATACGCTGAATAATGTCCGACACTCCGGATCTTCTGCGCAGTTCTTGGTTTGTGATATGGTCCTTCAGGCTCAGCCCAAGCATTGCTCTTTCCATTTTGCGTTGTGTGACTCTGAGTTTCCTCGCCGATACTGTTGTTAAAGTCAGGGTCTCTGCGCCATAAGTGAGCACCGGCAGAACACACTGGTCGAATACTTTTCTTTTCTGGCAAGTAGGAATGTCACCCGTAAGGATATCTTTCAGCATCCCATAGGCCGCCCATCCAAGGCCAATCCGTCTATGCAGTTCACATGTCTGGTTGTCCCTTGATATTCGGATTTCGTGACCTAAATATATGTATTTGTCAACTTGCTCGATTTCATTATTTCCGATGTTTATTGTCTCGCTCATGACAAGGTTTGTCATGATCTTGGTCTTAGTGAAGTTCATTTTTAGACCAACTTCAGAACATGCTTCCTCTAACTCTCTTAGCATCTGTTTCGCCTCTCTTAGACAGTCTGTTGTTAGGACTATGTCATCTGCAAAGCGGAGATGGTTAAGTTTTTCACCATCGATGTTTATTCCTTTAAGTATTAGTAATATAGTAATATTAGTAATAAGTATACATATGTTACATAGTTAATACCTACTTCTCATATTCTCTATGTAACATTTAATTTTTTTGTTTATAGATCCATCAATTGCTACATTTGATTGTAGTGTATATTCATGATTTTTCTGATTTGCATGCAGGTCACACAAATGCAGCAACAACCAAGGTAACATATGCTTTTATAGTTTGTATATTACAATAGTAATTCTATATAAACGTCTGTGATAATATAACTTGTAATATCATATGGGAGTTAACAGTTAAATAAATCTATGAAATTTATAGTTTTCATTACACTAATTAGGTATAATGTATTATTAAATGGTATTTATATAAGTATATGTGCTATTTTAAGTTGGTAGAAATGTTATTCTTTTATGTTAATACATTGTTTTAAGAGTTTAAAAGTTTAATTAGTTTAAAACCATTCGAAACGAGTTACATTTTTCCTAAGTAAACACGATAATGTATAGAATATGGTGCATCTGATGCGTATAGAAACTTATGTAGCATTGTATTGCTTTCAAGAATAAAGTACGATAGAATATTACACAGCCATACCAGATAAACTGGACACAAAATTATATACGGTAAACAACTATTAAAATAAATAGATCGGGCAGCTTGATCGACCATATAAAACCAAACTGAATAAGTCTAGGTTTGTTTATGTTTATTTTTACTAATTTATTAAAGAAAAATAAATTATTATTAAATTTATTTCGCTTTTGTATATTTTATTTTTTCTCAATTTTGACCTCTCTGATAATAATAACCTTGTTGATCTCTTCTTGAAATTGTTAATTCTAGAGTTAGACAACAATTATCCACTTGCAATAATCAAAAAAATTCTCAACAAACAAAACAATACCAAAGTTGAAAGTAAACCAAAAGACGAAGAACTAACATGTTTTAAAATACCATTCATACCATTATCAACTAAAATTAAGTATGTTATCCAAAGCTACGAAACCGCAGCAAAGCAAAGGTAGGTAAAATGTAGTGATTGAAAGTCTCTAAAGAGAAACAACTTGCTTCTAATTTAATACACCATTTCACACGACATAACTTTACCAATCAAATGTGCAGCATCATATTGCCAAACCCGAAAAAACCAAAAAACCAAATCCCCCAGAGAACGGAAAAGGTCAAAACCCTCAGAGCCGGACATGACAGACAGCTGACAGCAGACAATACATGTGTGATCGGTCTACTCATCAAAATAATACAGTGTAAACAAATAAAGTTAGGTTAAACTAGAACTTAACACTGACAGCCAGCAGACTAGTGATCTAGTTAAGGTAGGCTTCCATGTCCTTAGTTTTATAAGTTTTTAATTAACACACTGTATAACTTTCAGCCTCTGAAGATGGGTGTCTGAATACACCCGAAACGTGTTAGGCAGATAACAACTTTTATTAATATATATTTGTGGAGATCGACTCTGAGTTTTGCTTTCACTTACACTCACTACTCCACTGCGTGCATATGGACTACTACTTTTCGATAAAATATTGATGTCCCTACCTGTTCCGTTTTAAGCATTTTAGATCGGCATGGGAATCAGTTGCTAGTCCCATTCAAATTCTGAGTGAGTTAACCTCTAGATTTCTAATTGAGGACGAAAGGTTAAAGTCAGAAGAGAATACCACTGCATTAGCAACCTTTAGTAGAGATGAGGCCGCTCATGTTCCAGTTTTTAAAGCAAAGGAGTATTCATTTTGTCACAAAAGGGGCCATACAGTAAATAATTGTTTTAAAAAGCAGAACAGTGATAACAAAAGTGAATCCAGGAGGTGTTTTTACTGCAAGAAGCCAGGACACGTGATAGCCAACTGTCAGCAACGAAAACAGAAAGGTGACCGAGGCAAAACATCCAATGTGAAGGCTTTTATTGGAGGTGAATTGGACTTAAAAATGATTCGTGCATGGACACAGGTGCTAGTGAACATATGTGCCATGACAAAAGTCTTTTCAACCAACTGGTACTCAGTGATCTAAGCAGAAAAGTCAAGGTGGGCAATGGCAATTTATTAAATGTCCTAGGAGTAGGCACAGTGCATTTGTGGGCTGATACTGGTAATTGTTTGTTAGAAACCACTTTATCAAATGTTCTCTATGTCCCAGAGTTAAAATGTAACCTATTTTCAGTAGGCTGTGCTTTAGATAAAGGGTGCACTATGACCTCTGATAAAAATCGGTGTATGTTTCTAGATATCAAACACAAAATTAGAGCTATTTTTAACTATTACATTTTGTAAAACTAAGCAAATTGAAAATTATTTCTTGAGTGCAAAGTTGCAGAAAATGTTGAGTCACTTAGTGTGTGGCACTCAAAATTAGCACATCAGAATATAGCTCATGTTAAACAAGTACTGAAAAGAAATAACACTGTTTTTTCGGATAAAAAATTAGAATCCACTTGTGTTAAATGTCTAGCAGGGAAACAGCATAGATTTCCGTATCCACTCAGTCATTTCAGGTCAACTGATCTTCTAGAATTAGTACACGCTGATCTTTGTGGCCCAATGGCAACCTCATCAATTGGTGGTTCAAGGTACTTTCTCCTCATGAAAGATGATTTTTCCTCATACAGGCATGTGTTTTTCCTCAAGCATATGTGATAAACTCTGCTGCTATTCTATTGGAAGTATGGTTGTCCAATGAAGGGTTCTTCAGTTCCAGTACGTAGGGCTAGATTCAGTGAAACTCAAAGTACAACAATAACAACAACGTTAATAACTTCGCCATTAATAACCGCACATAGTCACTCTAACGGCAACGCGAACCGACTATTCGCGAGTTTGCGCGCGGCGCGAACTGTTCTTTTGACTGCCCGTTACTACGATCAATCGCTCTTTTTATCTACTCAGTATGTGTTATCTTACATCAGGTTTTTGGGGTCGATTGCCTCCTAAAACCTTCAACAACATAACCCATTATCCTTTTGCTTGAGCGTTGACCGCATGGAGAATCACGTACTCACTTCTTAAACGTGCTTTTGAAGTGATTCCGTGACGACCAATAACCCAGCGATTCGGGTTATACCCTTGCCTGGGTCATCTCCCTTACATCTCCCCCCTGGAAGAAGAAAAAATGTCGTCCTGTAAGACCTGCATTTTTTCGGTTGCACACATGTGCTTGCATACAAATTATTTACACAACTATCTGTCTACTATAATAATATTATTCTAAATGTTTACGCAACACTATCTTAAATTATTATAATATTATTCCTCTCATATAAACATTATTTTACTAACGTCAATTGTTTTTAGTATAAGCGCGCGTATTTACACATCACTTGCACCGCCGTGTTTTTGTTCATGGTATATTTTCACATTGTTTTTGTGCACTTCCTTAATTCTACCTTTAACTTTTATGTGTACATTTTGGTCCGATATGGATTGAATTTCATAAGGATCTTTAAATAGGGGGTCCAGTTTATTATTTGGAGCTGTATTTTCGACTAATACCCGATCTCCTACTTTAAGTTAATTTTTAATTTTGCAGTTGCTATCATACGTATTTTTTCTCTTGTGTTTAGAAGATATGATATTTTGTCTGGCATCGTTCCATGCCGTTTGAAGACAAAGAAGAAGAAATTTTAATTCGACCGGGTAGTCCTCGAAGTTATAAACGGGGTCGATTTGATTAGTTACATTGGATGGCATATTACATCGCGTGCCGAAGACAAGCTCATATGGAGAATACTTTGTAGAAGTGTTAACTGTGTTTTTGTACGCAAAGCACCAGTATGGGACCCAGTCGGTCCAATTCGTGTTTTCTTTTGACACCTTCATGCGTAAGTACGCGCCCAGATTTTTATGACTGTTTTCGAGCGCTCCTAGCGTCTCATGATGATACGCTGCCGAGTTAAGTTTCCGAATGTTAAGGAATGCACATGATTCTTTGAACACGCTTGACAAAAACTCCGTTCCCTGATCTGTAATAATTTCTGCTGGAATCCCGAATCTTAAATAGGATAAGCCTCCACAAATTTTGACAAATCGCATTCCAGGGTTAGGATGTACTTATTGCCGTACGCATCGATCGGCAAAGGGCCTACCAAGTCCATAAATACCCGTTGTAGTGCTTGCTTTGCCGTGGTCGTTATGGCCATTGGCTCTTTTGTCTTAACTGAATGTTTAAATTTTTGACATTCATCACATCGTTTGACAAAACTAGCTATGCTATATCATCCACTAGTTTGGGCCAAGAATAATATTTCCGTATATTATTATACATGCATTTCCCTGCATGTCCCCTATGTGTAAGGTGTGGAAATCGTTTAATATAAGTTCTTTGCTATCTACTCTCTGTACATCTTTGACAATTTTTAGCCTAGTTAGCCTAACTTAGGTACATTCTTTCTCGCTTGCAAAAATTCGTTTAAAAGTTCGGCATTGCTATCGTTCTTCAGAATAAGAACCTCTTCAATATTCTCTTCTGCGCAGAGTTTGTCCAAAGTCTTCAACGATCGACCTAAGTTGAACGCTGATCGGCAGTCAATGGATAAATAAATTACTTGCGAGTTTGCCTCATATATAATATATCGGTTATATCCTTTCCCCCGGAGTAAGGTTCTTAACTTGTCGAGTTCCTGTTTTTGCACAAGGCGTAATTCTACTGTCCCTTCAGGTTTCTTTAGGTTTCTTTAATATCTCTAGAACGTCCGGTTGACTTGTCCGGTTATCTAGAATTTGGTCTTCCTGAGGTAACTGCCTGGTTTGTGCTCTCGTCATTACATACATATTTTTTTTTCTATATTCGAGTTCATTTCCTTGAGCTCACTGGAAGTTAAGATTACGCGTGATAGTGCGTCTGTCGTCACGTTGTCGCGTCCTCTCATGTACTCGATGTCAAAATCATACTCCTCCAATGTTAACCTGAATTTAGTTAGTCGACTAGAAGGGTTTGTCATATTGAATCTAGATATGGAAATCTGTGCCGCCTCTTCCTCCGCGGCGACAATTGCCTATCTAAGTGTCTTGTAATTTCTTGCTTTGATGATAGTCCTCAGTTCAGAATTTCTTAAGCCATTTGCAAAAGTGTTAATCGCAATTTTTTCATTTACTTGCAAATTCTTTTAATTCTCGATTTCTCTGTTTTTCGTTATTTAATTTTGAAAATAATACGGTAGTTGCTTCTTCACTGTACTCACTTCTTAAACGTGCTTTTGAAGTGATTCCGTGACTCGACCAATAACCCAGCGATTCGGGTTATACCCTTGCCTGGGTCATTCCCTTACACATAAAACAGAAGCTAAGTTGTGCATCGAGCAATTTATTACCAGAAGTGAGAGGGAAACTGGAAAGTTAATGAAAGTATTGAGAACTGACACTGGTTTGGAATTTGTAAACAAAGAGGTTAAAAATTTATCAACAAAAAAAGGGATTCGACACTAAAGATCTGTGGTGTACACTCCACAGCAAAACGGGCGTGCTGAGAGGGAGATGAGGACGTTAGTCAAAGCTGCAAGAACTTTAATTCAAGGGTTGGACAAATATCTATGGGCTGAAGCTATAAACACTGCCACCTCGGTGTTAAATAGAACTGGAAGGAGTCCATTTCCAGATAAAAGTCCTTTTGAACTATGGTGCAATAAAAAGGTGGATTTTAAGTTATTTCGAGTTTTTGGTACTACAGTTTCTGTACTTAGACCAAAAGAAACCAGACTTAAATGGGATGCAATTTTGGGCTATTTTGTTGCAAATCCAACTTCGTCAATAAGACAAGTTTCCGTAGAACCAGGCATATCTAAAAGCTCAATTCAAAGAATCCTGAAGAAACATAAATTTCAACCTTTTTCATTTAAATTAGGGCAACACTTAAAAGAGGTTGACTTTCCGAAGAGAGTGGTTTTTAGTGAGTTTTTGCTGACTAGTCACTATGGAGAAGATTATTTTTGAATAATGTTATTTAGAGCGACGAAGGCAAATTCACTAAAAATGGAATGTTCAATAGACATAATTCACACTACTGGTGTGACATAAATCCACACGTAATTAGAGAGAGAAATTTTCAAGAAATCTGGAGTTTTAATAATAAAAAATGTTTATTCTCAAATAAAACGAAATGGGTTGGATTTAGATATAGGCAAGTAAATTGAAACGTATAGTAATTTCTAATGCTCAAAATGATTCCGTCATAAAAAATGTGGGTTTCTATTTAAAAAACTTGAAATTTTTCATTTTTTTTAGTGGCAGGTTATGATTTTTTTTGACGACCCTGTATACTGTATATACAGTTTAATAAAACGATCCTTTATTTACAATAACCCAAAGTTTCATTGCAAAATGAAATACGGTTTTGACAGAGTACAATAATATGTTGAGCGTTGCAACTCTCACTTTTTTGGAAAATCATTAAATATTTCGAAAACGGCTAGAGATAGGCATAGGGCATTGTACACAAAAGTTGGTCAGAATTTTGTGAGGAATCCAAATATGTAATAATATACAGGGTGTTCTATTTAAAATAAGAAAGTTGTGATCGACTTTCGGTATAAACGAAAGTGCAACCATCTGGAAAAAACTTTAGTTTGATTGGGCATGCCCACATCAGTATCCTGCCAAATTTTCAAAACTCTCCTATTTATACTTTTTCCAATATCAATCGATGTCTTTCGTCGTGGGACACCCTGTATATTAGTCATAGTTCATAGTTCACCCTTGAGGGCGGGTGTTAAATTACAATGGTAAATATACTCTAGTTTGTTGAATATAAATATCTTTAATTAGAATATAAGAAGAATTTGACAGTATGTCATTTGGTCATGACAGCAGACAATGTCAGATGAGTTGGTTTTTTGTAAAAGAAGAGAAGTGTGCGTTTTTTAAGGTTAACAAGTAGACGCGAATTTGATTATCCATCCTACTTTATTTTTGTTAAACGTTATTTAAAACTTACTACTAATTAAACCTTCATTTCTTATTTCCGGTGTTTGAATTGATGCCGACATATTCCTTCTTCAGATCGTTTTGTTCGTAAATTATTGACAAATTGAACTGGTTTGACTGATATAAGATGTTATGGGTTGAAGTTGTAAAGCGTAACCTCAGTTCAATCAAACCACATTATAGGCACCAATGAACTAATTATATTAACAAACTAGTACTTAAACAAAACCAAACATTGTTCTCTTTCAAGATGTTTGAATACCTGATCTCGAACAACTTAACTTAACTTAATTTATATTGCTTTAGCAGCTGGTGAGTACACACGACAGTTACAACACAAGAGTATAACATAAAACAAATACACTTATTCAACTAAAATCAATGATATGAAGTATTTAAACTTGTTACTGCCAAGAGGCTTAGTAAACATATCTGCAATGTTTTCACTAGATGAAACATATTTTATAGACAACTTTTGTTGAATATTCATATCTTTAATGAAATTATATTTTATATCGATATGTTTACCTTGCTTTGAGTTCTCGAAAGTATTGATCATTGATATGGCACGCACTTAAATTATCAACCTTTGAGACAGGAATGTTACAGTCTACAAATTCTGATAAAACACCTTGTATACTAATCAGTTGTTGACATGCACTACAAGCAGCTAGGTACTCTGCCTCCATGGTTGATAATGCCACACAATTTTGCTTCTTGAAAAACAAAGAAATTGAATTTCCAGGATAAAATTCTATAAATCCACTCACACTTTTACGGGTTTGTTTATCTCCCCCTCAGTCGGCATCTGACATAGCCTTTAGCTTATGTGGTCTTGTGGGCGACATGCCTTGCAACTACTGTCTCTTACAAATATGCAACCAGCAATACAGTCCTAATTCTCCAATATCACGCCGTCATTCCAACACAGTAGATAAGTACTTATATGAGTTCCACGTCACATAATAATGTGTACATAAGGCAAGGGGCTGCTAAGCCTTACTGACAAGTTCAAAGGCAGCTCCTGGGACGAAACACACTTTACTACGTCATTCCCCTCTTCTCGGTTGATAATCTCCAAATTAAGGGGAGTACTGTGGGCGACATGCCTTGCAACTACAGTCTCTCACAAATATGCAACCAGCAATACAGTTGCAATTCATTCAATTCAACATTCTCCAATATTACGCCGTCATTCTAAGACAGTATATAAGTACTTATATAAGTTCCACGTCTTAAGCATTTAATAAGAGTGGCTTGTTCCTTTTCTAAAGTAATAACATGTCCCTTTTCTACCGTTTTTGTAACATCTAACAGATTGTGTTTCAACCCTGGCACAATTATAGCTTCAATATTAATTGAATGTCCCTGACATTTAGTATGTAAAATGCCTAGCCTGTTTGACTTCATAACTTCACCATTTGCGATATCTATATAAACGTGTTAGTATTTTGATATTAAACATGTAAAGTTCTAGGTTTTTTTGAGCAAAATGGTTATTTGCCCGTGAATCAATAATGAAATTTGTACTTACAGGGCGGGTTTTACATGATTTAGCCGAATATATTGCATTTGCCTCCTCTGCTGCATTGGCTGAACTATTATTTGGGTTATGATGTAGATTACCATCATCGCTGTTTCCAGAAAACCTATGAAAACCTTTTGTAAATCCTCTTTGATGGTGGTGTCTATTTTCTTGGTTTGAACTTTGACCTCTCTGATAATAATAACCTTGTTGATCTCTTCTTGAAATTGTTAATTCTAGAGTTAGACAACAATTATCCACTATCAATAATCAAAAAAATTCTCGACAAACAAAACAATACCAAAGTTGAAAGTAAACCAAAAGACGAAGAACTAACATGTTTTAAAATACCATTCATACCATTATCAACTAAAATTAAGAATGTTATCCAAAGCTACGAAACCGCAGCAAAGCAAAGGTAGGTAAAATGTAGTGATTGAAAGTCTCTAAAGAGAAACAACTTGCTTCTAATTTAATACACCATTTCACAGGACATAACTTTACCAATCAAATGTGAACTCGAGTTTTGGTTAATTTATTTTTGGTTAGTAGATGTTTTACAAGTATCCTTGTAGGTGAATGATGTTCAAGTTAACTAATAGAGCTAAATAAATATCAGTACTTACCTCACCCTGTAGAACTAAGTAAAAAACATTGATAATCAGTTAATAAATAAAAAATGCCTTTTTATTAACATCATACAATAAAAAACCACTTAAACACTATGGTGTGTTGACAACACTACAAAACAGAAAGATACAATAAAACTAGCGACACATAGGACACTAAATTGCATCACTTTTGAGGGAAGTATTTGCCCTCTTTTGTGGTCCCTGTATAGTAAAGCAACTTATCTTCAAATATCTGCAGGCCTTTGTAGTCGATATCACTTTAAATTGTTTAAAGGGTTATGAAGACGCTTGAGATAACTGAATCGGTCATCCTCATTGAATATTTGCAAGCAAAACCAGTGTTTTCTTAAAGAGTTTTGCTACAAAGTAAATAAGTTGAGTAGAGACATTGAATGAGGTTATAAGTGCAACTTACCAGATTTTTGGGCTGTGGCTACTGATAAAGTATTGTTATCGCGACCGCTTGGCGCGAGATTTAAAATTTCCGAATTTTAGTTCTGTTTTGCGTCTTAATGGTCAAATCTACGGTATTGAAAAAATTACAAGTATATAGCCGAAAATGTGCTCTACAACTTTTATCTAAAGCGTTTTTTCATTAAATGAACCGTACAGGCGCAAAAAAATCAAAACCGTTTTCCAATGTTGATCTCCTATGTCGAGGGTGCTCTTTGACACCTGGTATATGTTAAATAATACTTTGATAAGTTTTTATCTATTAAAAAAAGTTTACATCATGCTGTATATCAATACATTCTTGTATTTTAATGGCAGTAAATTAAAATATAAATGACGGTTAGTCCTAACTTAAAATATTGTTTGTCAGGTTTTCTCTTCTGCCATTAATTAAAGCTACTGGAATCACAAGTAATATTCACTTACTAAATTTCAGGGTTGCTGTTCAGTCCAGACACAGGCAATGTTATTTATGCCAGTGCATGTGATGGATGGCGTTTTACAACCAAAGACATTTGCCGCATGATAATAGATAAAGTGAAAAATGAGAAAGTAGAGACCCTTAACAAGAAAATGTGGAATTTTGATTTTTGGGTGGACTCTCAAGGAAACGTCAAGTCTGGAGCCGTGACAAAACAAAAGACAAACATATTTTCACAGTTTTGTCTTCGCACTATTCTACACGTCTATCAGACGGTTCCCATCAAGATGGATAAAACCGATCTACTTTTAAAATCTTGAAGACCCTAAAAATAACGGGTCCAACGCGAGAAATGCTGTTCACGACCAATGGCAGGCAACAAGTGAAACTACTTCTGTCTACTTGGAGCCGTCTTGCTAAAAAAGTATTTCTTCAAACATTAAATGTAATTCCCTCACCTAAAGAGATAAAGACACCTACTTGAATTAATGTGTAGAGCTTTATGCCCTACCTTAAACGATTTGATATAGACAGTCCAACCTATTGCTACGTTTCAAAGCTATTTTCGGTTGATAAGCTGTCTTTGGAAAAGGAGGCTATTAACGTCAGTCATCAGGTGCGAAAACCTAGACCGATAGTTTCATCGCGCTAAGCCGACCGTACAATCAACAACTGACTAAGCATGTTCCTCGTCATCTACGACCGATGAAGATAAGATTAAATTAATTGAAGATGAACTAGTGATTATCGGTCTGACAAGGATGTTTGTCGGATCGTTACGAATAGGACAACAAGTATATGCTTTGACGAAGGACTATTTGCCAGAAGAATCAAAACTAGCAGAAAATCCTGATGCGTTTGTTGCAACTAATAGAAGTGTCAGTACATTTACAATAAAAAAAAACTATATATTTTGGTTGGAAAGGACATGATTGAAACGGATTGTGTGCCTGCTGGAAAAATTTGTGGTATTGACGGCGTCCACACTGGCGTAAATCGAACTGCGACATTATCTACTTAATTAAATGTAGTGCAGCTGGTTGAGCATCAGGTTCTGCTCCCTGTTGTGCGCTATGCAATTGAACCAGTTGATCCAAAACATCTACCAGTTTTACGCCATGGCTTAAAACTGTTAAGCCAGACGGACTCCGGCGTACAAGTAATGATTCAGGAAACGGGTGAATTAATTCTTCTTACAGCTGGAGATGTTCACTTAGAAAAGTGTATCGAAGATCTAAAAATGAAATTTGCCAAAGTTAAATTCAATGTGTCACCACCTATGGTCGCATTAAGAGAAACTGTTCTTAATAATTTTTTGAGTCGAGGAAAGATAAACGCCTCCGAACCGAACAAATCGTCATATCTGTAAAAGTGGTTTCATTACCTTCACCACTGGCAGAAATAATCAGTAAGAACCACGAATTGCTTACTACCATTGAACAATATGAACAATATGGCTTTATTGATTTAATGAATCGTTATTGTTTACTTAACATGGTAAATACAGCACCACCCCCGAAACCAAAAGTGTTTAAAAGCCAACGGACAAATAAAGCTATATAACAGCTGAAATCGCAATCAACAATACAAAAAATTATTCCCAAAATATTTCTGGAACTGAACATGACGCACCGAAATTGCTTATTGGATCAGCAGTTTCGAAATGGTTTCCAAACTTTCCTAAAGGCTGGACCCATATGTAGCGAACCCCTGACAAACTGCGCTGTGATAGTCGACAATTTAAAATGGGTTGGAAATCTATGTTTGGAGGAGTTAGCCCCCAGTTGATTGCTGCTGAAGGAGGAGCTGCTTACAATACTTTTTAACGATGCTTTCCTGGCTACAGAAGTGCGACTAATGGAACCCAGTTTCACCACTAGTATCCGAGTAGTTCCAGCTATTTTGGGTAACTTTTTGCGTTTCCGTTTTTGGGTGGTACAGAAATACTTTTAATATTCATAATGTATACAAGTACTTCCTGGTATCCAAGTAAATTTTCTAGGCATTATTAGGTATTCCTTTAGCCTTTGTATTTTGTTTATATAAATGAAAAAAAATCCATACATTTTAGCCATATTTAAAACTGTCGCGGGTGAACATTAGATTGGACTTATTTTACCTGTTGTGTATATTTGCCAAAAACGAATTTTAAATATGGCCAAGAACAGTTTAACTTTTATCTTACAACTTTTATTTATCTTACTACTCAACTTTAACTACTTACTTGACTGCATTTTAGGCTAAAGTATTTATCTACCGATCTAGGTACAGCACAGTGAATTTTCCAGCACTATTTGCTAGGTCAGCAAGTTGAATTATCAACAAGCAGAGGTATCAACTTAACAGATCATAAGATCGCTTTAACATTACTAAAGTTGAATACAGGGTAGGGTTTTTAAAGTTTTTTTTAATAATGAAGTCTTAGAAGCTGTGGTTAGATTTTAAACCATCTAAATGACTTACGGTGTATTCGTACCAAAGTATGCTACAATTGAGATTTATTTTGATTGAGGAGAATACATAAACGACGTTAAGCCTAAGAAAGATTTTAGCATACCTGCTAGATTTTTTGTTTTCAGTTAACTCTTCTAAAATGCATCTTTTTGTAGCATATTAGGAGTTTTAAATTTCATTCTAATTAAAACAATATCGTGGCACTTTATAACACATGCACCCTGCATGCTCGTATACTAACTACTATTCTACTAATAGCGCTATGAAAACTGGACGAAAATTATCTTAAACGAACTTAATAAATAGCTTTCGTGATTAGATATAAATATTCAATCAGATTTAGATAGACTTCTTGTAATCACATATAAACTAATTGCTTTTGCATATACTGAATTCGATTAATCCCATAATGCTGATTCTGCAAGTTCTCGGGCTTTTTGCCAGGGGAATGGGGGAAGGTCCAAACTCCGTGTAGTTCTCAAAGGTCTGCCTCTACGTTTAATGTCTACGCACATCATTCCGTATACGCGTATGCCAGGTACGCTAGCATAAGTTGGTTAGTCGTGGGACTTTGGACCCTCTACAAAAAATGTTTTTTGTACCATCTAGTATACTATAATTTTTAAACTATGCAACTTGACTAACTTTTCTATTCAAGCCTCCCATGAACTGATATGAGACACCAAATCTAACCTAACCTAACCTAACCTAACCTAACCTAACGTACTGCTGTCTGGACATCTGCAGATAACCAAGTAATGCGATTTTCCAGTCCTAATATTTTAAAGGGCCAGAAGGGAACAATCCCTTGGTGCTCTGCATATCCTCATGTCGCTGGTTGGTTCACAAGTTTTTACCAGCGTTATAGCCTTCTAAAAAGTAAATATTTATCACATAATAAATCTATAAAAATTTAAAGAATCAACTTTGTGGGGGTGTCGGGAAATGTATTCAACAATTTCTGCCATAATTTAAGAAATGTAGGAAATGCTTTCTGCACAGTCTTCACCATTCTTTTGTTTTGTTGTTTCTGGCCTTATGTTGCACCTTGTACAAAAATGGATTTTTCAAGTTCATCACATTTAGTGATTGGTTTCTTTTTTTCACTTTTTGTATGTTGGTTGTATGTATGTTTGTTTCTGCATAAACCCTCAAGGTAAATGAAGTACGTTCTTAAATGAGTAATTGGAATGCATAATACATTATTTCAGAATTCAAACCCGAGGCTATCTTGCAGTTGTTATTTATGCGGACCAATAATTGCCTATGTCTAGACTTTAGCTGGATACTATTCTTATATCACTTTCATGAACAGTAAAAGTCCCGATTAACATAATGAATTCAAGATCTCGTTTCAAGTTAATATTCTGTCTCCTAACCACCACATGTCTGGAAGGTTAGGCAATACTCCAATAAAGTTAAGTGCATTTCACTGCTGAAGCATCTTTAATGATTTCCGCGAAGTGATCTAGAAATCACTTCTTGTGCCAAAATATTTATCGTATTTTATCAGTTTTCTGAATCTCGAATTTCGGATAGAATGTCCGGTTTAATAAGGTAATAGTTTATCGTTTCCAAATGTATCTAAACGAAATTATTCAGTTTGGTTTTATATGGTCGATCAAGCTGCCCGATCTATTTATTTTAATAGTTGTTTACCGTATATAACTTTGTGTCCAGTTTATCTGGTATGGCTGTGTAATATTCTATCGTACTTTATTCTTGAAAGCAATACAATGCTACATTAGTTTCTATACGTATACGCATCAGATGCAGCATATTCTATACATTATCGTGTTTACTTAAGAAAAATGTAACTCGTTTCGAATGGTTTTATGATTACTGTTTAGCTTACCTGGTTCAATTAAATTAGGAGTCGGTTTACCTACTATGGTGAATACAGCTCATGGGTAAGTGCTAAGGAGGTAAATTGGCCGAGTCTGATTTTGCGGTGTCTGATTCTCTAAATATACAATTCAGGTTTCCCTATCAGCCTAGGTGGTTCCAAAGCCAAAATTGGAAAATATTCTAGTCAAGTTTTGGGAAACAAAAAAGTGTGAAAATTTGAAATTTAAAACTCGCCTAAAGAGGAAACTGTGGAAAATATATTTAAAAGAACAACAATTACGTTACCAGAGGGTCATTTTCAGGTCGGCTTACCCTTCAGTAATCCAAATGATTACTTACAGCTAGGAGAACCTATTAACAAAGCGTACAAACGACATCTAAATCTCCAGAGAAGTTTTTCATCCAACAAAGTATTGTTGGCGGACTATAAAGCCTTTACATTAAAGTATATCCAAAACCGGTATGCGGAAGAAGTCTCCCTGACCTTTAAAAATTAACATTTACCGAAGAAGTATTTTATTCCCCATTATTGCGTAATTAATAATCCAAGTGTTTCTACAAAGTTAAGGGTGGTGCTTGATGTTAGCATGAAAACATCTTTGTGTTTTTTACTTAACGATGTGGTTTTAAAAGGCTACACAGTGCATTCGAAATTAGTGGATATTTCATGTAGATTTCGTTGTTTTAATATGTTTTGACTTGTGATATTAAAAAGATGTTTTTGCAAGTTAGAGTAAACCCAGATCACCATCATCATGTTATGTTTTGTTGTGATTCCAAATTTTTCAAAGTTAAACCGTGGTTTTTGCTTTATCGTTAAATGTCGGAGAACAACCAAACAAATTCGGCCGACAATGCGAACAAATTGGGACACGAAGACGACACTAACACAAAACGGGGTGACAAGAAATCCGTTTTTAACTTTTCTTTTCTGCGAGACATGAGAAAAAACGTTTAAGGTAGGTCGTGTAAGCAGCTCTCGTCAAAGAAACAAGTAACCGTATCGGCACATGGCTCAAAGAGTCGCGCCCATCGTACGTCGACGAAGAAGATCGAAATTGCGACGTCGCCGCATATCGAGTAACCAAAACTTACGAAAAAGTCGCACTCGATAGTTGTCTTCCGAATCCAAATATTTTTTATTTCTGTTTTTGTAACCCGTATAAAAAGTTCAAAGAGAAAACAGATGATCAAAATCCGGACGTCGCACACTGGTAGGTTTTTTAAAATCAGTGGCATAAAAGAAATACTTGGAGTTTTATATATTTGGCTAAATATCATTCAAATGTCAAACCATGCTTTCAAAGAACAAGTTGGGTATGATAGAATGTCACATTCTTTTATTATTGTTTGACAGTGATCCGTCAAACTCAAATACATTATTTTTTTCCAGTAAGTTTTTTTGGATACCTTACGAAGGTTTGGTTGTTATAATTGTAAAATGTAGTTCCAAATTAATAGTTACATTCAGTTATTATTGGTACAAGTAAGAGGATCAATATTATTAATTTGACGGTCCATAAATTATTTTTCTAGTTTAATTAGCTCTGGTGTTTCGTAAATGAACTGTAATTTTAAAAGACGACGAAAAAACGAAGCGATGAAGTTCTTACATTTTGTCAAATTACTTAATTATTTTTATTGGTTTCTGTACGACATACCAGGTGTCCAAGAGCACCCTGGACATACGAGATTAACCCTCCGTTAGTCTGTTGCCATTTTTTTCGAGTTTGGTCTGGTAGGGTCTAATGAACCCCACAAAATAAAATTGGAAGGAACCCTCGTTCATAATAAGCTTTTGAGCTTTAATTCAAATTTAAATTCCTAATAGGAACTATGCTAAACAACTATCAATATGATTAACTGGTAATAAGCAATGTTCTAGCAACCTGCAGACCGTCAAGAACTTAAATAAACCTTTTACTGACACGTGCAGACACGAAACGGTTTTAGCGGAAGCTTTAAATTGTGTTTCCATTTACTGTGCTATCTTAAACCAATAAATAACACCCGCCAATAGAAGAAAATGTTCCATAAATTTGAATACATATAATGGCAATGTATTTCTCTCGACACTTGCAATAAATACGTTTAATGCAGTATACTGCTAACTTGGTATATTTTTAAAATGTCATATCAAGAAGTGATAACGTTTTTTTTTTGTTTCAGTAGTTGCCGACACATTTACCTGTTGCCAGAGTGCGCAATTTAACAGGTAAACTTAATGAGAAAAAAAAGTTGTTTGTGATAACATATGCACCAAAATGATGCTGATAAGTAACATGTTGATAACATTCACCAATTTGTGTTTAAGCTGGATTAACAAGCCAAACGATTTGACATGGTAATCAACTTGGTAATCTTTTGATACGCATATGTGTTACACATCATGGAAAAAAACTGAAAAATATATCAAATTTTGGTGCACAATATACAAGATGTCCTATCGACAACTAGTTTCAACTAAAAAATATCAATCCTTATACACCAAACTTGTCTATTCTCCACTTTTCACTTTCAGGACAACCTCTAATGTGTTAATCACAATATTTTAGGTGTGTAATGCAGTGTACGTGAGACTGAACTGGACTCAACCATTATGCGCTTGTCCATCGAGATACCGGAATCCATGGTCAGCATCTTTGAACTCAGACGACCTTCATACCACCGAGCTAAGCATTAATAAAAGATCGAGGGTAAGCAGGCCGTAAAGTACTTTTACAACTCCACTAAACAACCCATACGCATTTCCCGATAAGAATCCTATCCATCATTACTTGGCAGGTTGTAAAAGTTTGCAATAATTATCTGGTGCCTGTCGAATAAAAGTACTGTCATAAAAAATAGCTAAAGAGCAAACGCTGATATATACGATAATATTTTCCATGTTAATTGTAATCAGAGCCGGTTTCACTTCTGTCTTAAGCTTCTTGCACTCTTCTTCAGCCTTATCATCAATTTGTAAAAACGCTGGTAAAAACTTGTGAACCAATCAGCGAAATGAGGATATGCAGAGCACCAAGGGATCCCTTCTGGCCCTTCAAAACATTAGGACTGGAAAATCGCATTACTTATGTTATCTGCAGATGTCCAGACAGCAGTACGTTAGGTTAGTATAGAAACTATACTGGGTGTCTCAGCTTGTTTGAGCAAAACAAAAAACATTTTAAAATTTGGTGTCTCCTATCAGTTTATGGGAGGATTGAATAGAAAAGTTGGTCAAGTTGCATAGTTTAAAAATGTTACTATACTAGATGGTTCAAAAAACATTTTTTGCAGAGTCGAATGTCCCACGACCAACCAACTTATGCTAGCGTGCCTGGCATACGCGTATACGGAATTATGTGCGTAGACATTAAACGTACAGGCAGACCTTTAGCAATTCGCCCCAGCAATTCGTTTATATGTGATTACCAGCAGTCTATTTAAATCTGATTGAATATTTATATCTATTTAATCACGAAATAAGATAGATAATTTTCGTCCAGTTTTCGTAGCGCAATTAGTAGTGTAGTAGTTAGTATACGACCATGCAGGGTGCATGTGTTACAAAGTGCCACGATATTGTTTTAATTAGAATGAAGTTTAAAACTCCTAATATGCTACAAAGAGATGCATTTTAGATAAGTTAATTAAACACAAAAAATCTAGCAGGTATGCCAAAATCTTTTTTAGGCTTAACGTCGTTTATGTATTTTCCTCAATCAAAGTAAATCTCATTTGTAGCATACTTTGGTACGAATACACCGTAAGTCATTTAAATGGTTTAAAATCTAACCACAGCTTCTAGGACTTCATTATTAAAAAAACACTTTAAAAACATTACGCTGTATTCAACTTCAGCAATGTTAAAGCGATCTTATGATCTGTTAAGTTGATACCTCTGCTTGTGGATCACTTTCAACTTGCTGACCTAGCAAACAGTGCCGGAAAATTCACTGTGCTGTACCTAGATCGGTAGATAAATACTTTAGCCTAAAATGCAGTCAAGTAAATAGTTAAAGTTGAGTAGTAAGATAAATAAAAGTTGTAAGATAAAAGTTAAACTGTTCTTGGCCATATTTAAAATTCGTTTTTGGCAAATATACACAACAGGTAAAATAAGTCCAATCTAATGTTCACCCACGACAGTTTTAAATATGGCTAAAATGTATGGATTTTTTTTCATTTATATAAACAAAATACAAAGGCTAAAAGAATACCTAATAATGCCTAGAAAATTTACTTGGATACCAGGAAGTACTTGTATACATTATGAATATTAAAAGTATTTCTGTACCACCCAAAAACGGAAACGCAAAAAGTTACCCAAAATAGCTGGAACTACTCGGATACTAGTGGTGAAACTGGGTTCCATTAGTCGCACTTCTGTAGCCAGGAAAGCATCGTTAAAAAGTATTGTAAGCAGCTCCTTCTTCAGCAGCAATCAACTGGGGGCTAACTCCTCCAAACATAGATTTCCAACCCATTCTAAATTGTCGACTATCACAGCGCAGTTTGTCAGGGGTTCGCTACATATGGGTCCAGCCTTTAGGAAAGTTTGGAAAGCATTTCGAAACTGCTGATCCAATAAGCAACTTCGGTGCGTCATGTTCAGTTCCAGAAATATTTTGGGAATAATTATTTGTATTGTTGAGAAGCAAGTTGGGGCCATCCGAACATTTTACCCACGCTCCAGATTTTATCGTAAAGGGTTGCCCATCCGGTTCCTACGTCCTCACAAGCCGTCTTAAGTTGAGATTTTAGCTGTTCTATAGCTTTATTTGTCCGTTGGCTTTTAAACACTTTTGGTTTCGGGGGTGGTGCTTTAGTTACCATGTTAAGTAAACAATAACGTTTCATTAAATCAATAAAGCCATATTGTTCATATTCTTCAATGGTAGTAAGCAATTCGTGGTTCTTACTGATTATTTCTGCCAGTGGTGAAGGTAATGAAACCACTTTTACAGACATGACGATTTGTTCGGTTTGGAGGCGTTTATCTTTCATATACTCAAAACATTTATTAAGAACTGTTTCTCTTAATGCGATCATAGGTGGTGACACATTGAATTTAACTTTGGCAAATTTCATTTTTAGATCTTTGATACACTTTTCTAAGTGAACATCTCCAGCTGTAAGAAGAATTAAATCACCCGTTTCCTGAATCATTACTTGTATGCCGGAGTCCGTCTGGCTTAACCCTTTTTTAGGCCATGGCGTAAAACTGGTAGATCTTTTGGATCAACTGGTTCAATTGCATAGCGCACAACGGGGAGCAGAATCTGCTGCTCAACCAACGGCACTTACATTTAATTGAGTAGATAATGTCGCGGTTCGATTTACGCCAGTGAGGACGCCGTCAATACCACAATTTTTTCCAGTAGGCACCCAATCCGTCTCAATCATGTCCTTTCTAACCAAAATATATAGTTTTTTTTATTGTAAATGTGCTGACACTTCTATTAGTTGCAACAAAAGCATCAGGATTTTCTGCTAGTTTTGATTCTTCTGGCAAATAGTCCTTCGTCAAAGCATATACTTGTTGTCCTATTCGTAACGATCCGACAAGCACCCTTGTCATACCGATAATCACTAGTTCATCTTCAATTAATTTAATCTTATCTTCATCGGTCGTAGATGACGAGGAACATTCTTGGTCAGTTGTTGATTGTTCCGTCGGCTTAGCGCGATGCGCCGATGAAACTATCGGTCTAGTTCTACGCATCTGATGACTGACGTTTATAATATATATAATAATTAATATACGACGTTAATAAAAGCCTCCTTTTCTAAAGACAGCTTATCAACCGAAAATAGCTTTGAAACGTAGCAATAGGTTGGACAGGCTATATCTAATCGTTTCAGGTAGGGCATAAAGGTCTCTCTACACATGAATTCAAGTAGGTGAATTTATCTCTTTTGGTGAGGGAATTACATTTAATGTTTGAAGAAATACTTTTTTAGCAAGAGGACTCCAAGTAGACAGAAGTAATTTCATTTGTTGCCTGCCATTGGTCGTAAACAGCATTTCTCGCGTTGGATTCGTTATTTTTAGTGTCTTTGAGATTTTAGGTAGATCGGTTTTATCCATCTTGATAGGAACCGTCTGATAGACTTGTAGAATACTACGAAGACAAAACTGTGAAAATATGTTTGTCTTTTGTTTTGTCACGGCTCCAGACTTGACGTTGCCTTGAGAGTCCACCCAAAAATCAAAATTTCACATTTTCTTGACTTAAGGGTCTCTACTGTCTCATTTTTCACTTTATCTATTATCATGCGGCAAATGTCTTTGGTTGTAAAACCCCATCCATCACATACACTGCCAAAAATAATATTGCCTGTGTCTGGACTGAACAGCAACCCTGAAATTTAGTAAGTGAATATTACTTGTGATTCCAGTAGCTTTAATTAATGGCAGAAGAGAAAACTTGACAAACAATATTTTAAGTTAGGACTAACCGTAATTTACATTTTAATGTAGTGCCATTAAAATACAAGAATGTATTGAAATACAGCGTGATGTAAACTTTTTTTAATAGATAAAAACTTATCAAAGTATCATTTAACATATACCAGGTGTCCAAGAGCACCCTGGACATAGGAGATCAACATGGGAAAACGGTTTTGATTTTTTTGCGCCTGTACGGTTCATTTAATGGAAAAACGCTTTAGATAAAAGTTGTAGAGCACATTTTTGGCTATCAACTTGTATTTTTTTTCAATACCGTAGATTTGTCCATTAAGACGCAAAACGGATCTAAAATTCGGAAATTTTAAAACTCGCGCCAAGCGGTCGTTATATCCGGCAGTGCTACCAAACTTTCAAAACAAGTTTATTTTTTTATAAAATAAATCGTGATAACAATACTTTATCAGTAGCCACAGCCCAAAAATCTGGTAAGTTACATTTATAACCTCATTTAATGTCTCTACTCAACTTATTTACTTTGTAGCAAAACTCTTTAAGAAAACAGTGGTTTTGCTTGCAAATATTTAATGAGGATGACCGAATCAGCTATCTCAAGCCTCTTCATAACACTACCAAACGATTTAAAGTGGACAATGAAGCCAGATCCTTGAAGATAAGTTTCCTACTGTATAGGGACAACAACAAAGGGGCCAAATACTTCCTTCAAAAGTGATGTGATTTAGCTTCAATGTGCTTAACTTCATGGACTATCATCACCGAGGGGTTTCATCAGTGTTTCAACTAAAACTTAAAATGATTCAGTGTTGATATCTGACTTAAATCTCAAAATTTGATCTGACTGAAACGTGAAGAATGTTAAACTGGCTATAAAACCTCTTAGAAACCCCTTCTAGGAATATAATATGGACTTACACAGTCAAATTATCAGTCAGGTGACAAAAGTTTTTTTATAAGGGAAGATATTATCGAAAAACCACCTTTTCAATTGAGCTATATAAATGAGCTGTTCTATTCTAGGTTTATTAACATTATAATCGTGTTATTTTTTCCACACACTCAATTGTTCCAAATAAAGCTTTGTACACTGAATGTTTGTATTAATTATTTATTCACAGTTCAAGGTACAGTATACATTTTCTTCAAGCCAAAAGCTTCAGTACAATAGGTGGCAAAGAAAACTGGTCTTACCACATAAACAGTGATTGTTCCACAGATTGAGTGTGAGTGGGTGAACCTTTTACCATACAAGCTATGCTAAAAACAACTTTGTCTTAGTAACCTAATTTTTGTTTGGATAATAGTGTAATAGAGTTCCAAATTAGCAAAGGTAGGTAAAATGTAGTGATTGAAAGTCTCTAAAGAGAAACAACTTGCTTCTAATTTAATAAACCATTTCACAGGACATACCTTTACCAATCAAATGTGAACTCGAGTTTTGGTTAATTTATTTTTGGTTAGGAGATGTTTTACAAGTATCCTTGTAGGTGAATGATGTTCAAGTTAACTAATAGAGCTAACTAACTAACTAAATATCAGTACTTACCTTACCCTGTAGAACAAAGTAAAAATCATTGAAAATCAGTTATAAAAAATGCCTTTTTATTAACATCATACAATAAAAAAACACTTAAACACTATGGTGTGTTGACAACACTACAAAACAGAAGGATACAATAAAACTAGCGTCACATAGGACACTAAATTGCATCACTTTTGAGGGAAGTATTTGCCCTCTTTTGTGGTCCCTGTATAGTAAAGCAACTTATCTTCAAACATCTGCAGGACTTTGTAGTCGATATCACTTTAAATCGTTTAAAGGGTTATGAAGACGCTTGAGATAACTGAATCGGTCATCCTCATTGAATATTTGCAAGCAAAACCAGTGTTTTCTTAAAGAGTTTTGCTACAAAGTAATTAAGTTGAGTAGACATTGAATGAGGTTATAAATGCAACTTACCAGATTTTTGGGCTGTGGCTAATGATAAAGTGTTTTTATCACGATTTATTTTTATTTTTTTTGCATTATGTGGGTAGTAACTCAAAATTATTACTAAATAAACTTGTTTTGAATGTTTTGATTACAGAATGACTGACGGCGATTTGTTATGATTTTGAAAGGTTGGTAGCACGGCCGGATATTAAGTTTCCTTAACGACCGCTTGGCGCGAGATTTAAAATTTCCGAATTTTAAATCCGTTTTCCGTCTTAATGGTCAAATCTACGGTATTGAAAAAATTACTAGTTGATAGCCGAAAATGTGCTCTACAACTTTTATCTAAAGCGTTTTTTCATTAAATGAACCGTACAGGCGCAAAAAAATCAAAACCGTGTTTTTCCCATGTTGATCTCCTATGTCGACGGTGCTCTTTGACACCTGGTGTATGTTAAATAATACTTTGATAAGTTTTTATCTATTAAAAAAAGTTTACATCATGCTGTATATCAATACATTCTTGTATTTTAATGGCAGTAAATTAAAATAAACTACTATTTTACTTAAATAATATGACGGTTAGTCCTAACTTAAAATATTGTTTGTCAGGTTTTCTCTTCTGCCATTAATTAAAGCTACTGGAATCACAAGTAATATTCACTTACTAAATTTCAGGGTTGCTGTTCAGTCCAGACACAGGCAATGTTATTTATGCCAGTGCATGTGATGGATGGCGTTTTACAACCAAAGACATTTGCCGCATGATAATAAATAAAGTGAAAAATGAGACAGTAGAGACCCTTAAGTGAAGAAAATGTGGAATTTTGATTTTTGGGTGGACTCTCAAGGCAACGTCAAGTCTGGAGCCGTGACAAAACAAAAGACAAACATACTTTCACAGTTTTGTCTTCGCAGTATTCTACAAGTCTATAAGACGGTTCCTATCAAGATGGATAAAACCGATCTACCTAAAATCTTAAAGACACTAAAAATAACGAATCCAACGCGAGAAATGCTGTTTACGACCAATGGCAGGCAACAAATGAAATTAATTCTGTCTACTTGGATTCCTCTTGCTAAAAAAGTATTTCTTCAAACATTAAATGTAATTCCGTCACCTAAAGAGATAAATTCACCTACTTGAATTCATGTGTAGAGAGACCTTTATTCCCTACCTGAAACGATTAGATATAGACTGTCCAACCTTTCAAAGCTATTTTCGGTTGATAAGCTGTCTTTAGAAAAGGAGGCTTTTATTAACGTCGTATATTAATTTATATATATATTATAAACGTCAGTCATCAGATGCGTAGAACTAGACCGATAGTTTCATCGGCGCATCGCGCTAAGCCGACGGAACAATCAACAACTGACCAAGAATGTTCCTCGTCATCTACGACCGATGAAGATAAGATTAAATTAATTGAAGATGAACTAGTGATTATCGGTATGACAAGTATATGCTTTGACGAAGGACTATTTGCCAGAAGAATCAAAACTAGCAGAAAATTCTGATACTTTTGTTGCAACTAATAGAAGTGTCAGTACATTTAGAATAAAAAAAACTATATATTTTGGTTGGAAAGGACATGGTTGAGACGGATTGGGTACCTGCTGGAAAAAATTGTGGTATTGACGGCGTCCTCACTGGCGTAAATCGAACCGCGACATTATCTACTCAATTAAATGTAGTGCCGTTGTTTGAGCATCAGGTTCTGCTCCCCGTTGTGCGCTATGCAATTGAACCAGTTGATCCAAAACATCTACCAGTTTTACGCCATGGCTTAAAACTGTTAAGCCAGACGGACTCCGGCATACAAGTAATGATTCAGGAAACGGGTGAATTAATTCTTCTTACAGCTGGAGAGGTTCACTTAGAAAAGTGTATCAAAGATCTAAAAATGAAATTTGCCAAAGTTAAATTCAATGTGTCACCACCTATGATCGCATTAAGAGAAACAGTTCTTAATATATGTTTTGAGTATATGAAAGATAAACGCCTCCAAACTGAACAAATCGTCATGTCTGTAAAAGTGGTTTCATTACCTTCACCACTGGCAGAAATAATTAGTAAGAGCCACGAATTGCTTACTACCATTGAAGAATATGAACAATATGGCTTTATTGATTAAATGAAACGATATTGTTTACTTAACATGGTAACTAAAGCACCACCCCCGAAACCAAAAGTGTTTAAAAGCCAACGGACAAATAAAGCTATAGAACAGCTAAAATCTCAACTTAAGACGGCTTGTGAGGACGTAGGAACCGGATGGGCAACCCTTTACGATAAAATCTGGAGCGTGGGTAAAATGTTCGGATGGCCCCAACTTGCTTATCAACAATACAAATAATTATTCCCAAAATATTTCTGGAACTGAACATGACGCACCGATGTTGCTTATTAGATCAGCACTTTCGAAATGCTTTCCAAACTTTCCTAAAGGCTGGACCCATATGTAGCGAACCCGTGACAAACTGCGCTGTGATAGTCGACAATTTAAAATTGGTTGGAAATCTATGTTTGAAGGAGTTTAGCCCCCAGTTGATTTCTGCTGAAGAAGGAGCTGCTTACAATACTTTTTAACGATGCTTTCCTGGCTACAGAAGTGCGACTAATGGAACCCATTTTCACCACCAGTATCCTGGTAGTGTCAGCTATTTTGGGTTTCCTTTTTTGTATTTTGGGTTTTTGGGTGGTACAGAACAACTTTTAATATTCTTCTAATGGTTTATTGATTTACTGCGTGCCTAATATATACAAGTACTTCCTGGTATCCAATTAAGTTCTCTATGCATTATTAGGTATTCCTTTAGCCTTTGTATTTTGTTTATATGGATGAAAAAAAAATCCCTAAATTTTAGCCATATTTAAAACTGTCGTGGGTGAACATAAATTTAGATGAACTTATTTTACCTGTTGTGTATATTTGCCAAAAACGAATTTTAAATATGGCCAAGAACAGTTTAACTTTTATCTTAAAACTTGAAAAAAAAACACAATAAAGGAAACACAACAATTTTCTTACACTTGCAATAAATACGTTTAATGCAGTATACTGCTAACTTGGTATATTTTTAAAATGTCATATCAAGAAGTGATAACGTTTTTTTTTTGTTTCAGTAGTTGCTGCCCCTGCCTGTTGAAACTGGTGCTGCTTTAGTAAAACCCACCAAGTACCACTATAATACACACAACCAACACATTTACCTGTTGCCAGAGTGCGCAATTTAACAGGTAAACTTAATGAGAAAAAAAAAAGTTGTTTGTGATAACATATGTACCAAAATGATGCTGATAAGTAACATGTTGATAACATTCACCAATTTGTGTTTAAGCTGGATTAACAAGCCAAACGATTTGACATGGTAATCAACTTGGTAATCTTTTGATACGCATATGTGTTACACATCATGGAAAAAAACTGAAAAATATATCAAATTTTGGTGCACAATATACAAGATGTCCTATCGACAACTAGTTTCCACTAAAAAATATCAATCCTTATACACCAAACTTGTCTATTCTCCACTTTTCACTTTCAGGACAACCTCTAATGTGTTAATCACAATATTTTAGGTGTGTAATGCAGTGTACGTGAGACTGAACTGGACTCAACCATTATGCGCTTGTCCATCGAGATACCGGAATCCATGGTCAGCATCTTTGAACTCAGACGACCTTCATACCACCGAGCTAAGCATTAATAAAAGATCGAGGGTAAGCAGGCCGTAAAGTACTTTTACAACTCCACTAAACAACCCATACGCATTTCCCGATAAGAATCCTATCCATCATTACTTGGCAGGTTGTAAAAGTTTGCAATAATTATCTGGTGCCTGTCGAATAAAAGTACTGTCATAAAAAATAGCTAAAGAGCAAACGCTGATATATACGATAATATTTTCCATGTTAATTGTAATCAGAGCCGGTTTCACTTCTGTCTTAAGCTTCTTGCACTCTTCTTCAGCCTTATCATCAATTTGTAAAAACGCTGGTAAAAACTTGTGAACCAATCAGCGAAATGAGGATATGCAGAGCACCAAGGGATTGATCCCTTCTGGCCCTTCAAAACATTAGGACTGGAAAATCGCATTACTTATGTTATCTGCAGATGTCCAGACAGCAGTACGTTAGGTTAGTATAGAAACTATACTGGGTGTCTCAGCTTGTTTGAGCAAAACAAAAAACATTTTAAAATTTGGTGTCTCCTATCAGTTCATGGGAGGATTGAATAGAAAAGTTGGTCAAGTTGCATAGTTTAAAAATGTTACTATACTAGATGGTTCAAAAAACATTTTTTGCAGAGTCGAATGTCCCACGACCAACCAACTTATGCTAGCGTGCCTGGCATACGCGTATACGGAATTATGTGCGTAGACATTAAACGTACAGGCAGACCTTTAGCAATTCGCCCCAGCAATTCGTTTATATGTGATTACCAGAAGTCTATTTAAATCTGATTGAATATTTATATCTATTTAATCACGAAATAAGATAGATAATTTTCGTCCAGTTTTCGTAGCGCAATTAGTAGTGTAGTAGTTAGTATACGACCATGCAGGGTGCATGTGTTACAAAGTGCCACGATATTGTTTTAATTAGAATGAAGTTTAAAACTCCTAATATGCTACAAAGAGATGCATTTTAGATGAGTTAATTAAACACAAAAAATCTAGCAGGTATGCCAAAATCTTTTTTAGGCTTAACGTCGTTTATGTATTTTCCTCAATCAAAGTAAATCTCAATTGTAGCATACTTTGGTACGAATACACCGTAGGTCATTTAAATGGTTTAAAATCTAACCACAGCTTCTAGGACTTCATTATTAAAAAAACACTTTAAAAACATTACGCTGTATTCAACTTCAGCAATGTTAAAGCGATCTTATGATCTGTTAAATTGATACCTCTGCTTGTGGATCACTTTCAACTTGCTGACCTAGCAAACGGTGCCGGAAAATTCACTGTGCTGTACCTAGATCGGTAGATAAATACTTTAGCCTAAAATGCAGTCAAGTAAATAGTTAAAGTTGAGTAGTAAGATAAATAAAAGTTGTAAGATAAAAGTTAAACTGTTCTTGGCCATATTTAAAATTCGTTTTTGGCAAATATACACAACAGGTAAAATAAGTCCAATCTAATGTTCACCCACGACAGTTTTAAATATGGCTAAAATGTATGGATTTTTTTTCATTTATATAAACAAAATACAAAGGCTAAAAGAATACCTAATAATGCCTAGAAAATTTACTTGGATACCAGGAAGTACTTGTATACATTATGAATATTAAAGTATTTCTGTACCACCCAAAAACGGAAACGCAAAAAGTTACCCAAAATAGCTGGAACTACTCGGATACTAGTGGTGAAACTGGGTTCCATTAGTCGCACTTCTGTAGCCAGGAAAGCATCGTTATCCAGATTTTATCGTAAAGGGTTGCCCATCCGGTTCCTACGTCCTCACAAGCCGTCTTAAGTTGAGATTTTAGCTGTTCTATAGCTTTATTTGTCCGTTGGCTTTTAAACACTTTTGGTTTCGGGGGTGGTGCTTTAGTTACCATAAAACCATATTGTTCATATTCTTCAATGGTAGTAAGCAATTCGTGGTTCTTACTGATTATTTCTGCCAGTGGTGAAGGTAATGAAACCACTTTTACAGACATGACGATTTGTTCGGTTTGGAGGCGTTTATCTTTCATATACTCAAAACATTTATTAAGAACTGTTTCTCTTAATGCGATCATAGGTGGTGACACATTGAATTTAACTTTGGCAAATTTCATTTTTAGATCTTTGATACACTTTTCTAAGTGAACATCTCCAGCTGTAAGAAGAATTAATTCACCCGTTTCCTGAATCATTACTTGTATGCCGGAGTCCGTCTGGCTTAACAGTTTTAAGCCATGGCGTAAAACTGGTAGATGTTTTGGATCAACTGGTTCAATTGCATAGCGCACAACGGGGAGCAGAACCTGATGCTCAAACAACGGCACTACATTTAATTGAGTAGATAATGTCGCGGTTCGATTTACGCCAGTGAGGACGCCGTCAATACCACAATTTTTTCCAGCAGGTACCCAATCCGTCTCAACCATGTCCTTTCCAACCAAAATATATAGTTTTTTTTATTGTAAATGTGCTGACACTTCTATTAGTTGCAACAAAAGCATCAGGATTTTCTGCTAGTTTTGATTCTTCTGGCAAATAGTCCTTCGTCAAAGCATATACTTGTCCTATTCGTAACGATCCGACAAGCACCCTTGTCATACCGATAATCACTAGTTCATCTTCAATTAATTTAATCTTATCTTCATCGGTCGTAGATGACGAGGAACATTCTTGGTCAGTTGTTGATTGTTCCCTCGGGTTAGCGCGATGCGCCGATGAAACTATCGGTCTAGTTCTACGCATCTGATGACTGACGTTTATAATATATATAATAATTAATATACGACGTTAATAAAAGCCTCCTTTTCTAAAGACAGCTTATCAACCGAAAATAGCTTTGAAACGTAGCAATAGGTTGGACAGGCTATATCTAATCGTTTCAGGTAGGGCATAAAGGTCTCTCTACACATGAATTCAAGTAGGTGAATTTATCTCTTTAGGTGAGGGAATTACATTTAATGTTTGAAGAAATACTTTTTTAGCAAGAGGACTCCAAGTAGACAGAAGTAATTTCATTTGTTGCCTGCGATTGGTCGTAAACAGCATTTCTCGCGTTGGATTCGTTATTTTTAGTGTCTTTAAGATTTTAGGTAGATCGGTTTTATTCATCTTGATAGGAACCGTCTGATAGACTTGTAGAATACTGCGAAGACAAAACTGTAAAAATATGTTGTCTGTTTGTCACGGCTCCAGACTTGACGTTGCCTTGAGAGTCCACCCAAAAATCAAAATTCCACATTTTCTTGACTTAAGGGTCTCTACTGTCTCATTTTTCACTTTATCTATTATCATGCGGCAAATGTCTTTGGTTGTAAAACCCCATCCATCACATGCACTGCCAAAAATAATATTGCCTGTGTCTGGACTGAACAGCAACCCTGAAATTTAGTAAGTGAATATTACTTGTGATTCCAGTAGCTTTAATTAATGGCAGAAGAGAAAACTTGACAAACAATATTTTAAGTTAGGACTAACCGTAATTTACATTTTAATTTAGTGCCATTAAAATACAAGAATGTATTGAAATACAGCGTGATGTAAACTTTTTTTAATAGATAAAAACTTATCAAAGTATCATTTAACATATACCAGGTGTCCAAGAGCACCCTGGACATAGGAGATCAACATGGGAAAACGGTTTTGATTTTTTTGCGCCTGTACGGTTCATTTAATGGAAAAACGCTTTAGATAAAAGTTGTAGAGCACATTTTCGGCTATCAACTTGTAATTTTTTCAATACCGTAGATTTGACCATTAAGACGCAAAACGGATCTAAAATTCGGAAATTTTAAAACTCGCGCCAAGCGGTCGTTATATCCGGCAGTGCTACCAAACTTTCAAAACAAGTTTATTTTTTTATAAAATAAATCGTGATAACAATACTTTATCAGTAGCCACAGTCCAAAAATCTGGTAAGTTACATTTATAACCTCATTTAATGTCTCTACTCAACTTATTTACTTTGTAGCAAAACTCTTTAAGAAAACACTGGTTTTGCTTGCAAATATTGTCACGTTTAAATTGAAAAGCCCTTTTGGCCCAACAAGTTAAACGAGACGTGCGTTTATTACTTTAATAAACGCCTTTACCGAGATCTTGTTTCAGAGGTAGAATCAAACCACTTGGTAGAAAAATATAATTTAATAACTAAATAATAGTTAAAACTAATTGACAAAATGGTTGGTTTATCAACTTGGTGAATCGGAATAAAACCTTCAACATAATTCCCAAAGTAACACTTTAAACAATACCTTTTACATGCACAAAATATTACAATAACAAATCTGTACTTACATTTGTAAAACAATTATGAGGGCAGCTTCGTGGAGGGTTTGGCACTTGCGATTTATTATAGTTTAAGAGATGGTTTACTATTTAATTAATTTGTAAACCCGGTGCGGGTTGCAGAATTCAGGACGACTACATTCTGTGGCGTGAGCGGAGTCTTCTGGCTAGGTACTGCCTTCTCCGACGTGGTGCACAGAAAAACTGGATTGATTGGAATGAACTGATTGAATTGAACTGAACTGAACCCCTCTCTAGGGTGCAACCTCTTTTTTATAGCATTCCAGACACTGATTCCACCAATCAAAACTCCCAGACCTGGCCTCGTCTAGCCGACAACTCGTGACGACCTTCGACCATCGGTACTTGGAAAACATTCCACATTATTTCGCAATTCAGCAAATGCATCTTAATTGCAGTTGCACTCCGACCGCATTCCACAGTTTTAATGTTTCCGCTCAAGTAATATAAACATTTTTTAATGTTTCCGTTCAAGTAATAAATTTGATTTATTATCCTTCGTGACATTTGCCCCTCCTCCATGAAACTGGCCCTCCAGTTTAAACTAAGAGAGGTAACTCCTACATTTGACAATGCTAATTATTAATCTAGTTATCGCTAGCCTTATATAAAATTCATCTTATTATAATATTATTAGAAAAATGGAGTAAGAGAAAATTTTGATTTTAATTTTAATTTTCTTTTTCATATATTTTCTAAAAAGCTTACTTTCTCCATTTTCCGTCATCGCTTCGTCGTACCTAAAAATTATAGTAATCCTAATCATTAAACTAACCCTTAAATTAACATAACACATTTGAAATCTTGGGGAGCGCTTAACTACGCACCATATACTTCAATATACGCAGTTTTGATTTTGCGATTTGTATTGCGCCATTGTTCGCACAAAAATTTTTGTCACAATCATAAATTGCCCTGTCCATGACTTTGTCCCTCATTGGTCACCAAATAGTACAGTAGTTGAAGTCTAGCAATGTCAATTTCATAGTCCTTCCTGCTTAAGTTTCATTAACATCACGTGGTTGACGTTGGTGATAAGGTTAAGTGTCATCTTTATTGGTCTTCCAATACTGGCTTTGCACAGCGTCACTTAGTACATTGGCTCCTTATGGCTCCCTCAAGTGCATGGTTTTTTTACATATAATGAAAACAAGAACAAAGGTTAATATGTGTTCATTAAGGCCTAATATACTTATATTAAAATTCTAATTTGCATGCAATCTTGCGTATTACTTTATAAAGTTAATTGACATGTAAAAATAATCGGGAATCCGGTCCTGAAACTAAAAAGTTTGAACTCCGTAAATATAAACGACTCGCTCTAGACGCTCTAGTTTTCATGTTATGGAAAGTAGAACGTATTTGCCTGTTTCAAAAAATACAGAAACCTTAACCGTTTCTAATTAACTTCAAATCCTTTTGGAGAAGATTTTTTTATCAAAAATTGGATGTAATGTCCTCAATCAAATGCTTTTCCCTCATTGTTTCTGTAAAAATAAAAATATGTTATTAGTATGCAAACGCAAGTATTAAATGATTAACTTAAATCATTTCTGGCTTGGTTTATTTTTAATAAAAAATAAACTCTGATTATTGCATTACCACAAATTTGCATTGTCCGTCTTAGTTTCACTTTGCCTTACTAAGCGGAATCAAGGCTAAAGTTTGTCATCATTCGGATTATCAGCCGGACGATAAGCAGCGATGTTCGCTTTTGCTTTAGTCCAAGAGCTGATGTATTTTTGTGTGTAACTTTTTATTTCGTGTGGTATAATTCAAAATATACCATGTATCTGTCTTACTATTTTCCAAATAGTATAAAAACCAGCATAGGTAATAAGTAGTCTGTTGACATTTTGACCGTGCAATCCAGTCTTTATTTGTCAATGTTCAATAAGTATTTAGCCCAGCTTTGTTTCATAAAGTCTTCAATCAATCGATTTACTCATACAATGAAAAAATCACGATATAAAACTCAAGTGTACACTTCTTCACTTTTATAATAACAATGGCAATTTTTCTTAATAATTATTCTCATATGCTAAAAATTTGCATGTCAAAATGAAATTACAATGATATTTATCCATACGCAGTTTTTGTGAACGTTCGTACCGCGATGACTTAAATAACAAAGTGATCACCATCTGCCTGCGGCATAAGAAAAGAATTATCTAATCAAAAAAAAACAAAATATATCCTACTGTAGGATAATTCATTTAAGCAAATAAAAGTAAACATTTTTATAACTTAATTATGAGCATTTTGACTTTATCGGGCTTGTAACTTGTAACTTTGAATTGCTCTGCAGTTCAATATTTGTTTCAAAAAGTAGTCGTAGTCAGTCTGCTAGAAATTTGTACAACTTATTGTACATCGTAATGAGACGATCCTATAAACGGAATTAAGGTAAACGATTAAAGCAACTAATACGCAAACTTCCAGGATAACGTATAACCGGTTGCTGTCAGGAATAGGAATCCCCGTTGCCTGAAAATATTGACAAATTTGCTACTTTATATGGACCTTTTTATATCCGAGTTTAAAGAAGTCTAGTATCGATTTGCTTCAAAGACCCAATTTTCAAAACCTAATAAACGTATGTATAAGGTTTCATCATTCAATTATTTCAGCCTGCTATTAGTTTCGCATTCAAAAATGCTTTTGGTTTGTTCTTTGAGAAAAAATCATGCACCGCCCTAACATCGATAACAGCAAATAGTATTGCTGTGTGGCACTAAAACAAATATTTCTCAACATGTACAGACCTTTCTGTATCAGAAACTTCTCAACTGAGAAGGGAAAAATCAGAAACAACTACTTTGAGAGCTAATACTCCTACCAACATTGAATTATACTGTTTTTCCTGTTGAATTCTTGAGTATTTAAATTACTCCTTTATAAAAGATACCAATATTTTTTCATTGGCAATCCAGTAATTATTTTATTTAATCATGAATCTTGAGCTGGACATCTTCGTACAGATGCACCAAAAATAGTTCAACTGCATGTAAGTTGAAACTTTAGTACTCATAAAACTCATTACAACGGGTCGGTTAAAGAAACAAACTCTATGTGCCACTTACATAATAGGGTATTACGCTCAGCTAGCGTTTTTCACCTCAATTAAATAGCAGGTTAAAATTATTTAACAGGTTGAAATTCAGCAGAAATAAAGTAAAAATAAAATCACATTATTATGATGTGTGGGTCCTATCGTCTCATTCGAGTAGTATGTGTGTTGAATGTTTTAAATATCACCTCAGAAATACTTTATTACAAATGTATCATTTACCATTCGTATTCAAAAAAATAACTTGGGTCACTTTTTAAATCAGTTGTCATTTTTTTCCATAGTAAAATCAAGTTTAATTATTATTAGCCAATGCAACATTTCGACTTGTTATTCCATGTAGGTAAATTATCATGTGCATTTAGAAAAAAAAACATTAAAATTCATCAATCAGCAGTTTTCTTATCGACACCTTCGCGGCGATGCGACGAGACGAGTGCAATAAAGCAAGTCGGTCACACCGGCACGCGGCGTCAAATACAACTAATTAGTCTGCTTTACTTTATTTTCCACTAATGTCGCGATTTTTGTAAGCAACCAAATAATAACCTTCGATTTTTTATGTACTCTTAGTTTTGAACGGTGGAAACATATGGAAATCCTCTTTAACTCTGCACTATGCTTTTATTTAAAGCTGGTACCTACACATAATAAGTAAAAAATTATTTGTCGACAATTAGAAGTTTCATTCCGGCACACTTTTTGTCGTTATCGGGAATGCTTGCTGCCTCGACATCGAAATAACACAATCCGCTGTTTTACAGTGTGGATTTTATTTTTTAACTTTAGATTTAGAAGTCATGTAAAAATTAATTTAATAGCATGCTGCAGTATGTAAAATTCATTTTTTTTTTCTCAAAATATTTGATTTTTCAGCTTAACTTTTATACAAACTTCTACTAAATAGAAATGCTAAAAGCATACATTTTGCTTTGAATATTGTAATCCACAAAATTGGGATACAGGGAATATTACATTTTTTAATTCGACTTGGTCGGCTGTGTCTCTATTTTGGTGTGAAGTTTTACGAGTTGATTTAAACATCGCAACTTTTCTTCGATAATCTATATTATCGATTTCATTTATGTTACTTGTCTGTAAATTAGGATGTAACATTTTCGATTGAACAGGAAAATCGGACTGAAACTTATTAGCAGTTTTTGATTTGCGTTTTTCTGAAATGCATAACATTGAATCCTTTGTCGTATTTGTATTGATTGATTCATTAACGTCGAATTTACCTATAACAGAATGCTTTAAAATAGGAACTGTTCTAAATCCCTTATTGACAATTTTAATGTATAAATTGTGCCCATTTTGCAAAAATGGTGTGTCTACACACAGATTTCTTGGACATAAATAACTGTCTCTTTTAATAAAAATGCATTTTGTTAAATCAGGTACATTATTCGAGGTTTTCAATCTTAACGTTATTTGCGTATTTGGTTTTACAATATACTTTTGAGCAACTTTTAATTTTATTACAGGTTTTACTGTTTTTTCGACGTCAGAAATTTCTACACCCATTAGATACTCTTTCTGAACTTGGTTTTTAGATGTAACATCTAAATCAGGTCGATTGAGATTAACTCTTACTTTATCGTTGTTGTTTGTTGAAAAACTCAAAATATTTTTATTGTAATCAATCATTGCGTTAAAATTTGATAAAAAATTATGTCCCAAAATTAGAGGTTTAGAAAGATTTTTCACTACTAATGCTTCAATATCCAACTTTATGTTGTTAATTTTTAGAGTTACTTTCGAAGTACCAACTGGGTTAAAAGTATAACCTCCTACCGAAGTTAATTGGATTTTCTCTGATGATAAAGACATGTTAGTTATAAGATTTAAATCAATTAAGTTTGGTTCACATCCTGTGTCTAAAATTACATCAAACAAATTGTCTTCGTTATTTATTGAAGCTTTGATTGACAATAAATTGCTATCTTTACTGTTTGTCGAGTTTAGAGCAACTTCATCGACACTTAACATTGAGTTTTCACATTTACTAGGATTCTGATGTGTAGAAACATTCTTATTTTGTCCAAAATTGTAAAACTTGTTGCTACCTCTATTAAAATTTTTACATTTTGATGAATAATTATTTCTGGTATTACTATTTCTTATACCTTGATTTTGATCAAGCCTAGAATAATTTTGCTTTTCTCGTGACACATTTTGATAGTAGAAATCATTTTTCTTTAACTTGGTCCCTTTGTAATTATTATTTCCACAATAATTGTTGGACTGAAATTCACAATTTTTACAATACTTATTTGGCCAAGTACGATTAGTACTGTATTTGTCAAATTTGTTTTTCAACCGATCATTACGAGACCGAAAATTCATTCCGTCCGAAATGTAAAATTTACTTTGCCGATTCATTTGACTAAATAATACACGCTCTTTAATATCACTTATTTTCAAGACTAGTTGGTTTAAATCACTCAAATTTTTATTATTAGAGCTTAGCAAATAATACATTTCAAAACACGACGGATTTAAACCGTTTTCAAAATAATCTCTAAAAGTTTCAAAAGACATGTCTGGGTTAATTTCATTTGCCAAGGTAAGTAAGTCATAATAATAAGTTTTAATGTCTTCATTGTCCCGATGTTTACGCGTGTTTAATCTAAATTTCAGTTTACGAAATGGTTGGTCACCTGCGAATTCTTTTAGAAAATCTGTTCGAAATATTGCCCAAGTATTCAAAACATTTTTTGGATCATTTACATATTTTTGATACCAAACTTGTGCTGGTCCGTCCAAATAATTATTAAAATATGAAATCTTTAAAGAATAAGTCCAGTTGTTTAATCTTGCGGACTTTTCATATTTATTTAAAAATGTAATGGGGCAATCACTTGATGGATTAAACGTAGGTGGACACGTAAATTTAGGGATGGCCGGGGCTTTTTGTTCGGCCAGTGCTGTACGTAAAGTTATATTAGCCATTAATTTCTTGACTTTTTAACATAAGACACGATCGTTTCAGTAATACTGACTTGCTTTTAACAATTTAGCAAACAAATATTCAAAATGACAATGTAGGACAAAATTAATTATGCAAAAAGAAAAATATATTTTTGTTTTAAAGAGGTAATTTTCATTCACGATAAGAAAAATCAAAAATATTTTTTCTGGTTTAAAAATTCACTTTTTTTTTTTTAGCAGTGTTTTTCATCTACTTGAAACAATTCTACCAAATGTCATTCTGACACAAAATCGGCGCCTCCACCAAATGTCATTCTGACACAAGGCCGGCACCTCCACCAAATGTCACGTTTAAATTGAAAAGCCCTTTTGGCCCAACAAGTTAAACGAGACGTGCGTTTATTACTTTAATAAACGCCTTTACCGAGATCTTGTTTCAGAGGTAGAATCAAACCACTTGGTAGAAAAATATAATTTAATAACTAAATAATAGTTAAAACTAATTGACAAAATGGTTGGTTTATCAACTTGGTGAATCGGAATAAAACCTTCAACATAATTCCCAAAGTAACACTTTAAACAATACCTTTTACATGCACAAAATATTACAATAACAAATCTGTACTTACATTTGTAAAACAATTATGAGGGCAGCTTCGTGGAGGGTTTGGCACTTGCGATTTATTATAGTTTAAGAGATGGTTTACTATTTAATTAATTTGTAAACCCGGTGCGGGTTGCAGAATTCAGGACGACTACATTCTGTGGCGTGAGCGGAGTCTTCTGGCTAGGTACTGCCTTCTCCGACGTGGTGCACAGAAAAACTGGATTGATTGGAATGAACTGATTGAATTGAACTGAACTGAACCCCTCTCTAGGGTGCAACCTCTTTTTTATAGCATTCCAGACACTGATTCCACCAATCAAAACTCCCAGACCTGGCCTCGTCTAGCCGACAACTCGTGACGACCTTCGACCATCGGTACTTGGAAAACATTCCACATTATTTCGCAATTCAGCAAATGCATCTTAATTGCAGTTGCACTCCGACCGCATTCCACAATTTTAATGTTTCCGCTCAAGTAATATAAACATTTTTTAATGTTTCCGTTCAAGTAATAAATTTGATTTATTATCCTTCGTGACAATATTTAATGAGGATGACCGAATCAGCTATCTCAAGCCTCTTCATAACACTACCAAACGATTTAAAGTGGACACTGAAGCCAGATCTTTGAAGATAAGTTTCCTACTGTATAGGGACAACAACAAAGGGGCCAAATACTTCCTTCAAAAGTGATGTGATTTAGCTTCAATGTGCTTAACTTCATGGACTATCATCACCGAGGGGTTTCATCAGTGTTGCAACTAAAACTTTAAATGATTCAGTGTTGACATCTGACTTAAATCTCAAAATTTGATCTGACTGAAACGTGAAGAATCTTAAACTGGCTATAAAACCTCTTAGAAACCCCTTCTAGGAATATAATATGGACTTACACAGTCAAATTATCAGTCAGGTGACAAAAGTTTTTTTATAAGGGAAGGTATTATCGAAAAACCAACTTTTCAATTGAGCTATCTAAATGAGCTGTTCTATTCTAGGTTTATTAACATTATAATCGTGTTATTTTTTCCACACACTCAATTGTTCCAAATAAAGCTTTGTACACTGAATGTTTGTATTAATTATTTATTCACAGTTCAAGGTACAGTATACATTTTCTTCAAGCGAAAAGCTTCAGTACAATAGGTGGCAAAGAAAACTGGACAGAACAGAACAGAACTGGCAAAACACATAAACAGTGATTGTTCCACAGATTGAGTGTGAGTGGGTGAACCATACCTTGTATGGTATGAACCATACCATACAAGCTATGCTAAAAACAACTTTGTCTTAGTAACCTAATTTTTGTTTGGATAATAGTGTAATAGAGTTCCAAATTAGCAAAGGTAGGTAAAATGTAGTGATTGAAAGTCTCTAAAGAGAAACAACTTGCTTCTAATTTAATACACCATTTCACAGGACATACCTTTACCAATCAAATGTGAACTCGAGTTTTGGTTAATTTATTTTTGGTTAGTAGATGTTTTACAAGTATCCTTGTAGGTGAATGATGTTCAAGTTAACTAATAGAGCTAATTAAATATCAGTACTTACCTCACCCTGTAGAACTAAGTAAAAAACATTGATGATCAGTTAATAAATAAAAAATGCCTTTTTATTAACATACAATAAAAAACCACTTAAACACTATGGTGTGTTGACAACACTACAAAACAGAAAGATACAATAAAACTAGCGTCACATAG